>NC_142519.1:1462500-1745000 GCF_964205215.1 Stylophora pistillata
ATTGGCTACCCAGGTAACTTTTAGCTGTATTTGGCAGAGACTTCATGAATTAATGCACTTATAATTATGCACAAAGCCAAAATACATGTAGGCGTCAAACGAAAAGTAAATGGTTCTCCGTTCTCCGAGTCATTTCTTTAGACCAACAGAACGAAAAGATCTGACCCGGGGTTCAACTCGATTACATTACTATTTGGCTTCGATAACAGGTCGGGAAAAAGGAAATTTTTAAAGTAAGGCAGTTGGGTGTTACTCACGTATTGGCTTCCATTGATCTTGAACTCAGGAAACTTAGTTCTTACTGTTCGGCTTCAACTTAAAATGTCAATATGAAGGGAAGTAAAACAAATAAAATGTACCCTCTATGTATTTTCATTTCCCACAATGAAGAGGGTTCAAAAACTTAATTTCATGTACACTTTGCGGCATCAACAATACATGATGAGTAATACTACTTGGCTACTAAAATTTCAAGTACGGGAATTACATAATTAATAATTCAAATTGATTGAACTACTCACTGGACCCTGTGAATGGAGGTACGTATGAAAAAATAAAGTTAAAAAAAAAAAAAAAAAAAAAACTAAACGATATTAATAACGGGAATATTGATTGTGTCCTATCTTTGTTCAGATTTGTGCTAAGGAAGCAGAGATATAAAATAAGCATGTACGTTGAAGTGACGCGTTTTCCGAACGCTATATGTAAATGAAGTTACCCGGGTTCCAAATTTGAAAGGATTTCTCAAGTTTACCACGGTGCGAGCGTTTACTGATATTTGCATCTTCAAATGGCAATTTCTGTGGCAGAAGAAATTATCCTCAGCGTCGGATATGCAATCATTTCTATCGCTAACATCGTGGGAAATTCATTTGTCTGCGCGATCGTGTTCAAAAATAAGAAACTTCACAACTTTACATCGATTTTGATAGCGAACATGGCGATCAGTGATCTGATACTTGGTGTGTCTGTGATGATACACATAGTTCTCGAAATTTTGTTTCTCACCTCCCTGCGAAAATTCTCTGGAGCGTATAAGTTCTTTCCCAGTGGGAGTAACCCTGAAGAGCACCGATGGAATAACGATTATATCTTCAGCGATATGTTGATGAAATATCATGGATGCATCCCGTCTGTTTTATCGTTGACTGTGGTTTGTAGTGACACCGGCCATGTCCAGAATAGCTTTGTCTGGGTTGTCATCCCAACGCCCTGGCCGCTTTACCTGCAGCGAAAAAAAGAAACATCACGGCTCTTAGTTCATGAATCGACTCACTGATTTTATTGCACACGGTCTACTTTCTTACAACGATAGCAAGCATATGTTCAATCTCGTATCAAAACCCTCCGCTAACCACGATCCACGTGAATCCCGTAAACTATGACGGTTCACTATAATTCCTAATCTAAAAACCCCTTCTCTTTGTCCTACAAAAGTTACTCGGAACCTGGATTTCTGGAGAAACTCCGCTATCGGATCAGTATTTTTAAAGTAATCTGCGCTGTTTACAAACCTTTTGAAGTTTTTCTGCCTGTTTTCGTTCCCATTGTTGTTGTTTTTGCTGTTTTGCCTTCACTTCCTGTCCTCCACATCCCCAAACCTAATATAGAAAAAAAGACAAAAAAAAGCAAAATGTTTGATTCAAACCGAGGACATAACGTGCATTAAGTACAACTGAGCACCGTACTGAGAATCTGTGTCAGTGTCACCCACCCCTCCCCTAATCCAAAAAGTTAGTTAATGTTGCGTTAAGGGAGGGGTAGGCGCGCAGTTTCTCAGATACTCGGAGAATCTCAATATCAAAGCTGCTGCAGTGATGTTCGTACCACGCGCGTGTGAGCATCTGCATATGTAACACGCGCAATATAAGTAAATAAATTATTATTACCTCTATTTTGTTGATGATCTGTGGCGTCAAATCCAAGTGATAATGAAGTTTAGCTGCTCTTAAATCAGCATCCAGTGTGACACAAGGCCTTGAAGTCTGACCCAACACTATCCCGGATGGTAGACCTCTAGCCCTCTCGTTAAAGAAGATCAAGTTTGGACCAGCTGTTGAACAAAAAAAAAATAAAATGTTAACTCCCTTTGCTGGACTACCACTCTCTCTTATGGAATCGTACATGTTAGTTCGCTGAACTCTTATATGTTCCTATAAAAGATGTACGAATGTTCCGGCGGAATAAACTAAGCTTCGCAGATCAGCCAGTAGAACATTCTTAGGGCTGATTTGGCTGATGATTACCTCACATCCTTTTGAAAATCTATGGAGCAGAAAGAGACCACAAATGAGAGCAAGAGCTTCCTCTCCTCTGCACGCGCTGACGTGGCTAAAAATAGGGTCTCTTAACTCACGTTTGTAACGTGCAAATGTGACTCGCGTTTGCACATTACAAACTGGGTGAATGAACGTTGTGTTAACCTATTAGCGGTCAAGATGCCCGAAAGTCATCTCGCTCTAGTTTCGGGCGGTATAACTTCGGGCGAAATGACTTACGGGCGACTTGACCGATTACCCGTGTATGCACTTAAACTCTAAGCGTCCATATTTTTCACCTCTTAACACCCGAAACTTGGGTCTCACTTGAATAATTCTACAATCAGAGTTTCCCCAGCTTGAAGATGATTCTCTGAAGGACAAAGGATGGAAACATTACAGGTAGAACTTTGAGCAACTACTTTGGTTGATTAATTTTTCAGCTTTTCACTTCAGAAAACGATCAACAAGGACCTTCTCCTTACAATACCAGTACTTCATCCAGCGCATGGATTAGACAAATGAATTAACTCGTCAACCAGGGGGGGCTTCATGTCGCCGCCGATACAACACCAAATTGTCATCACTAATTTACTTAAGAGTTTATGGTCACTAGAAAGGAGAATTACGATCGTCATTTTATGCTTTTGTACCTCCACACTTTTATGACAAACAATTGACAAAAATATAATGATATTTACGCAAACCACTGGAAAGAATGTTAGTCTGTACAGCGCCAAGACCAAAACACAGACAAATGCATGTAGCATATTAATGTTAACTTTTCGGAAAAAACATTTTTATAGAAAAGAATTTACAAACTGTCTGTCCAGGGTTTATAGTGACGCTTCCGTGGGCCTGATAGAGTGGAACCTGTATTTTGTTTGGTCACCACATTTTCCCGCTCCGGATTTCTCATTCTGATCTCATAGATGAAAAGAATCCTTTAGGCTGGGTTAAAAAACTTAACAACTCTCTTACAAATATTTTCTAATGCAAAAAAAAAAAAGTGCCAGTCGAGACTTAAATCACCTGGCTTGAACAGTAAGGCATGTCTAATGTTTCACAGTATACATTCGTTCCCTAACCTCCATTCAACATCAATAGCTGCAATGAGTAATCCTTCTTTTCCAACTTTTAACAGAGCGACAGTAGGTCCACGGTAACCCATGCAGTGATGCTTGAACCTAAAGCAAATCCAAAAGTTCTTTACTTCAACCACAACCACTAAATCTCTAGCAGTCAGTCAGTGGATTCATCAAAACCCGATCACTGGCGCTTATGTGACTTGTTACCACCGGCTGTTTCGCTTGCTGAGAGGCTTGTGTTTGGGTTTAACCTCACAGTCCCTTTCCCGTGCACAGCCGCTTATTACAACAGCGGCAGCTGCTTATGTAGCAAGTTGTTTAAACCTTTGACTCACAGATGTGATCAACGATAAACTTCTCCTTATAATATCCATACATGATCCAGCAAACTGGGAACGAGAATACTCAAACTTCTCAGGTAGAAGTTTCTATCGTGATCTTAAACCAGATTCTTGTGACTAATCTACCAGGAAATGTGTAGCTGCTAGAGGGGAGAATTAACAATTCGATCTTGGCATTAAAAGGGTTAAACCCTGTAAGTTATTACAGGGTTCGTGAAGGAATTTCAGAGTTAAATTTAAAGACTTTTTAAGGAGTATTTAAGGACTTAAATTTGACTTTCAAGGAGTCATTTTTGCTATGAAAAAACGCTTCTCTAAGCGTTTGTTTGCAATATGGCGGCACATATTTTTCTCAAGGCGCTCTTGAACCAGATAACTTTCTATATTTTTTCTCTTTTATTGTTTCCAATATATTTTTTCACATTCAATGCGTATTTAAGTAAAAAATTCAAGGAGTTTTTAAGGATTTTTTTTTAATTTCTTATTTTAAGCAGTTTTCAAGCGCCCTAAATTTTGCAAATTATATTCAAGTAGTTTTCAAGGAGTTTAAGGAGTAGAACGAACCCTGTTATTACTTAAGGCAAACGCGAAACAGGTTACTTTGGCGTAGAAATGGCAAAGCACAACCGGCAAACGTGAAAAAGTGGCGGGAAAAACAAGGTCACGTGGTCACTCTTTCCCTTCACGTCTCACGTAAACGTGATTAATTTTACTTTCTAGCTTTATCAAATTTTTGTAAACAGCGCCTTTGAATCTTGTAGAAAAGGCGCTATATAAATGGGTTATTATTATTGTTATTATTATTATTATTATTATTATTATTAAACGCGGTGCTGAATCTCTTTTTTGTCTGTTAATTGTCTCTGATCTGCACTCATATCATATGCTCAACAACTTTCTCTATTCACTTCGAAATCCTCAGTTAATCACTCACCTGTTTAAACTCTGGCCATGTTCAAGACTGTCATAGAGCAGGGTCCATTCTTTACACTGAAACCATTCAGCAGAAAAAAGTGTGAAAGTGGTTAAAACATCAACACAACAAGGCAAACTTCACCATTTTACTCGGCTTCCCCACTTGATGCTTCAAAGCCCACACCAATCTGCTACCCAGCTACATCGGCTTTGACCATTCTGTTCATAATTTTAAGACCATGCTGTCTTAGAATAAAGTCAGGCTTCTTTTTCTTTTTCGTCAGTCTTAAACAACAATCGAGAATGACACATCTTTATTTTATCTCTCAGTTGATAAGTGCTCTATATGATTGGTCAATTTAGCGACCCGCTAAATTCAGAAGTTTGTTTGAACTGAAATCTTCTCCGTCCATGTAAACTCAGAGATAAAATAATACTTCTAACTATCGTCGTTTCCCGGGGTCCGTATTGTAAGCATTGTCAGCTACTGTACCTCTCTTAACTTACTATCCTCGTTTCCCGGGGTCCGTATTGTAAGCATTGTCAGCTACTGTACCTCTCTTAAGGCGCGCGCGCTCCGCGTGTCGCCTGGGCAGAGCGAAAAACGAAAACACCAGTCCGTAACTTACAATGCGGACCTCAAAGTCGGTTTGTAAGTGGTATTTATCGTATGGCTGTGTCTCACAAGGACTGGGAACTAACGAATTCATGAATTTGATTGGCTGAAATCAATTTTGAAAGCGGTCTAGCTTTTCCCTTCTTGACGGTCTAGAAAAAAAAAAAAGAACAAAGAATACAAAAAAAAATTAATTGGCATGTAAGACACAGCCATATAATAAATATCTTATTAACCAAGTTAGGTCGGTCTGTATGGGAGAATCTTGGCCTCGGTCAAGATTCTCCCATACAGACCTCCCACTCGGTTAATAAGAACTAATTATAGTGTTGCAAGAAGAAGTTAGCTCACTTTCTCTACAGGTTTTGCAATTCTCTCTTCTACGACTTCTGATTGGAGACTGCCTGTGTTGAATGTTGGAAGGGTAACTCTGATGAAACAAGGTGGCAGGATGGTCGAGAGAATCCACAGGGTTTCTGTATTTAATAATGAATGGCTGTGTATGGGATCTAAGATGAATGGTATTGCTGGAAATCCCTGTAACATAAATATGCAGTGACACCAAATATTAAACAGTCAAATGACAATTTACAGTAAACAACTACCATGCTTAACTTGTCTGAAAATTATCCAAAACAGTTATAGCACCCTCGTACATTCTGCTGCTTCAACTCTTGAATTTTCTAAAATGGCTTGTATGCCAGAACAAGTGTATTCTTCTCTCTCTAGCTGCAAGGGCTCAATAAATTATTGTGTTGATAAAACAAAACGGGAAGGAAAAATGAAAAAACCAAGATGCTGCTTTAACCCTAATTGACCACTCCTGCAATGGGGCTTTACAGGGCCAGTACAAATGAATGAAAATGAATGAAAATGAATGAATGAATGATTGACTGACTGACTGACTGACTGACTGACTGACTGACTGACTGACTGACTGACTGACTGACTGAATGAATGAATGAATGAATGAATGAATGAATGAATGAATGAATGAATGAATGAATGAATGAATGAACATAGCATCTACCAATCCCAACTGGCAGTAAGGCAGACAAGTTGGCTACATACTAAGAGTAGCCAGGGAGTTGAACTTGGGGCAACCCAGAACAAATTCAGTGAGTGGCAGGGCAGAGGGCTTGAACCTGGGACCATCAGATTACTAGCCAGTGCCCTAACCACTAGGCCACACTACCTCCTCTCAGTAGATAACAGGGCGTAACAGCAGCTATACCTCTGAAGTGATCAATGCTGTTGAACTTCCTCTGTGTAGGAGCATTTTTCTCATCCAGCAGTGAATTCCATCAAACACTCTTGGGCAGTTTTGTTTTGCCCAGCTACAGAATGTTTGACAGTCTACCTGAGTATTGTCATCATCACCCATCTATAACAAAGAAAATAATTTGGATATATCAACAAAGTTGAAGTGGTAAATTGGCCACCATAACGATTACAAAAGCTGACGTTTCGAGCATTAGCCCTTCGTCGGAGCGAATAGAGGAATTGTGAGTTGTGTGTGCTTTTAAAGGCAGAGAATGGAGCTACGTTATTGGTGGGAACATGGCAACGAGAAAAACAAGAATAAATTAGTGGAATGTGTGCTAATTTATTCTTGTTTTTCTCGTTGCCACATTCCCACCAATAACGTAGCTCCATTCTCTGCCTTTAAAAGCACACACAACCCACAATTCCTCTATTCGCTCTGACGAAGGGCTAATGCTTGAAACGTCAGCTTTTGTAATCGTTACGGTGGCCAATTTACCAATTCAACTTTGTTGATATATCCAAATTATTTTGTTACTCCCACCAACGCAGCCCCAAACAGTTTCTTTCGAAACTATCAGCCTTTATTCATTTATAACAAAGAAAAGACATCAAAAGAAAAAAGTACAATAAAAATAACACAATTTACTTTGTATTCTATAGCTTGCCTTTGACCAATTGCAAATAATAAGTCAAGTGGACTGTGATGTCCACCTTAAACTACATTTATTATGAATGTATCTGAAGTTTGACATTCACCACAATCAGTTCCTTCAGTGAATTATTTAATTAAAAAATGAAACCTCTCTATTCAAATCGCATCAGCATACACCCTCAGATATTACTAGAGGAAGTATAAGAAATTTTGGCCTAACCAAACAATTTTTGATCCATACTTAAGTTAGTTCAAATTTGGAGTGACTAAATTACAAATCAGAGTATTCCTGTTGATTTAGACATTAATAAATTAAGTGACAGCAATGCCAAAGCTGTTCCTACTATTTCAGTGCTATCAGGAAAAATGTACACATTATGCAGAACATCACTTGTGCATAAATTTACAGGTGATAACTTCAGCTTCAGAAGACTTCTTAAGCAGAAGAAAAAATTATTGATAAATACTCCTTGGCATGAAGAAGAAAACTTTCAACTCACAATAGACCTTGCCCACACATCTGCTATTGTCGGTGATTCAGGCTTAGCACCCTGCAGGGCAGTACCAGCAACAACAACAGCTAGAGATCGTGAGATGTGGAACATCTCTACCAGATCTGTTTGATCAGTTAGAAAAAAATGATGTTTAGGGGTCAAAAATTTGGAAGAATACTGACAACGTAAACATTAGAAGAAGTGAATGGACCAAAAAACATTTGCCAAGATCAGCCCTCACAGCAAGAGTGAATGTAAATATGAACTGGGTGGAATAGAGGAAATGTTCTTCAAATTTCTTGGTTAATTAATTCTTTCCCTTGTACACCTCCTTTGCAGGGTAGCTGGAGGCAACCTCCAGACTTTGTAATATATTCAATAAACAAAATAAACCTCACTGGCTGGTAATTTACCTGTAAATGACATTGTTGCATGTCCATCACTAAACATTGCAAAGTATAATTCTAACCTTCCAGCAGATGTTGCTCCTATGGAAATGAAATAATCACATCATAAATACAAGAAGGCATGAAATTCTGCTCCTAAACATTTTACATTAAGAGAAGCTGCTAAGCTTCAAATGTTAATAATAAGCATGACAATAATGTACCATTCCTACTCAAAAGGAAAAATAATTAACAGCTCATCATTCACCATGTGATTTATAAAATGTGTTTACTCCAAGATGGAGGGCTAAGAGGGGAAACAATACTGTCTACTGTACCTCAGTTGATGAACCTACTACATGTCATTTATTTGATCAACATCTATTAGGTAAGGTAAAGTTTTGAAAGTTTGTTTGAATTCTAGATGGCAGCTTCTGTGCTGGCATCACTTCCAATTCAGTGGTGGCTGACAGCATTTTTTTTTGGGGGGGGGGGGGAAGGAAGTTTCCTTTGAAGTTACACCTTTAGCTTAAAAAGATTAGACTGAAGGAGTAGTGGCTATCAAACCCACACAGTCCTCTCGTAGAATGCTGTAGAGGGATTTATCTACAAAAATTAGTCTAAGAGTATTTCAGAATCAATACCTTCATCTAAGAACACTCCAAATCCATTGACAAACTCATCTCTTGTTAGTTGCACTGCACTCCTGTTACATCCTCCACTTAATGCTACATGCAAAAAAAGTGGCTCATCAAATTCATTTACTTCAGATCTGAAGTAGTTCTGAAATGAAACAGACATAAAATGTAAATCAAAAATAATTTAGAAAAATCAAAACTTTTAATGGTCTCCTCAAAAAAACCCGTACACACACTGTGTTTCTAATGTGGTATTACTGACACTTTAAACAAAATAAAAAACAAACTGCAAAGTCATAATACAAAAAGCCTACACTCTAAGAAACCTCCTATCCACCAAGAGTGATGAACCGGAATGTAAATGCACCAACTTCTCTGTCCCACATACAAAGTTTTACTAACACAGAAACACCATCTACAAGATCACATGCAACAGATCACAGAAATTATACGTTGGCAGCTTTGACAAACACACAGCCGTGTAAAAGAACATTTAAACAACAACAAATCATCCACTTACTTGCATGCCAAGGGATCACCAAAAATGCAAAAATAAAACTTGACATTATCGACAACCACAATGACCCAGTAAACCTTTGCCTCCTCGAAGCATTAAAGATCAGAAAACTTACACCCAAAATCAACTCTCGGGAGGAGTGTGCCAAACTTAAAGACCTTTTATTCTAACTATACTATTTACCCCGACTATATTTATTTTCTGCGTATACCTTTTGTTCTAACTATTTCTATCACATTTATATACCTGCCATTGCCCTGTCCTATTTTCTGCTGCACCACTATTAACTACCCTTAGGCTAGCACCTTGCCCAATTTACTCTTCACTTTGAAGATTCCATTTACATTCCCTGATGATGCCGTACATTGGCAAAAGCTCAGAAAACTGAATTATTGTAGAATACCTGGACTCACTTGATTTGCACATCTGACTTCATGATACAATAAATCTGTCATTACAAGGAAATAAAACTTGGCTTTACCTGAAATACTTCTTTTCTTATGGAGGATACTTCATCTTTAACTTCAGCAAGTTCCTGTTTTTTTAATTACAGCAAAATCATTTCATCTCTTACACCAATTTAACTTACTTTTTAACAAAAATTTTAAAGAAAGGTACAAGATGAAGGAAGTGAGGGGAATGGGGGAGGGGGAGGGGGAGGTGTGAGAGGACCAAAGATCCAGGACCCTGGGGTTCCCAACAAGCCTTAATCATATTCCATTCCTGTACCCAGGCTCCTACTCAAGTACAGCCAGAATAAAAAACAAGTAAGCTGATTATAATTCCTAAAATAAGTTACATGAAAACGAAATATAATCAGCCATCAAGGGTGCTTCCTCCCATCAACTTTTTACACAAAAACTTAGACAGGCCTCGCAGATAACAGACTAAATTCAATTAGAAAAAGAACCCTGTATGGTAACATCAAAACAATCAGATCTCTTATACTTTTAGTTTTTATTTTTAGAAATTTCATTAATTAGATTTAAGGTTTTTATATTTAAGATTGTGTGTAAATATGGATTTTAATTGAGTTACTGGCAGGTCCACACCAGCCTTTAGGTTGCCGCAAACCGACCTGCCTTATCAAAAAGTATATGTATGTATGTATTTATGTATGTATGTATGTATGTATGTATGTATGTATGTAGCTAAGTAACAAACATAAAGGGGCTAAGTTTCTAAAGAAACTGTGGTGCTGCATTGGTGTGGGTAACAACGTAATTTGGTAATTAAAAAAAAATTTAAAAGTTAAAACGTTATTCATCAGCCCGTGTCGCTCCGTAAAGGGGAAAACTGAATGACATATATATTCTAATTCTTAAAAACTAAACAGAGAACAGTATGGATCTAATACACAATGATGTTAGAGCGCGTAGTGTCACCGTAAAGATTTAAAAAGCTGACAGTTCAAGATGTCAGAGCCGAGGGCTAACGCTCGAAACGTCAGCTTTTTAACTCTTTACAGTGGCAAATTTACAATTTCAACCTAGTTGATATTACCAAATTAGTAAGTATAACAATCAACTTCCACTAATATCTACCTGCTTATTTTAGATAACTGCAGATCTAGATCCACATCGTGACCTTCAGTGTGGGAATACCAAATACCCTACCCAGAAATTTCTTCTTTAATTGGAATTTCAATAAAATTTTAAATTTAGGAAATAGTTCCATTTAGCCCTATACTATTCTAAAACAAGACCGGGCACCTTGTCCCAAAAAGGTAATTTATCATTTTTGACCTTTATTTCCTTATCCAAGAACTGTATGTACGCATAATTATGACCGATGAAAAAACATTCGCTCTTGGTTTGAGAAACAAACACCCATATGCAGCATTTTGTGACTATAAGAAATGAATGGCTATGGCTGAAGGAAGTCGCTTAAATATTAAAATTCACGAATTCAGACCCGAGACAGACACACTTGAGATACCTCAAATAGCTTCGAAAGGCTTTCGTTGTGTGGTGATAACTTGACTGGCTCTGGTTGGGAAGTTTGCTTGTTTCCCATAGCGTTTACGGATTATGTCCATTCAGAAGGGTGTGAAAAGAAGGCAACTTCAGGGAATTTTAGGCAACAACCACATGATAAACATTTGCACGTACTCTCATAAGTGCAGGCTCAAGTTTAGGGTAATTATCAGCGGACTTCTGTTGAAGAATTCGTGGCACTCTCAAGAAACTCAACAACTGAGTAAAATGCAGCATTCTATTCTATAGCTCGAGTTTTTACTCAAAATGGGGGCTAAACCCTCATCTATAAGTGATTTGCAACACAACCCAGTCCTCCAAACGTTTACTGGAGAAACAGCAATTGGGGAAGAAGAAGAGTTTTGGGAAGATATCTTGGCGTTCTCGTTTCAAGCTCCATACAACAGGTTAGCTAAAGCGAAATTAATTTAGTCTTATATTTGCGCATTGATTTTTCTTTAAATCTGCGAAATTATTTTGAAACGGTCAGGTAGGACTGAAGTGCGAGCTTCTTCATCTGATGTTTTCTGCGCGGAGGAAAAGTATTTCTTTCAAAGCCTAACCACATCTCAAATGTAGGCCTTAACGATAGTTTGCTTGTAAACATTGGCTGAGTTATTAAGTTTACAATTTCTTTTTATGAAAGCAATCTGGGGCTTTTGCACTGATTTCGGAAAGCTTTCGTTCAGAGAGTTAGGCGTATAGTTGTTTAAATTTCGTTCAGAACTATTTGTTTTGATAAAAAAGTTAGCATGTTATTCACTTATGTACTACAGTCTGGTGATTTCATTGGCGGTCACTAGATGGTTCTCGAATGGTGAGGGGCCTCCTTAAATTTCGTTTTCCAAGCTTTGAAAGTGCTCTTCATTGATACATATGGTCGATCACTTGTGCTAATTTAGTTTGCCCGTACTGATTAAAATAAATATGATGGCCAAGCCGCTTTAGCGAGAAATAAAGTAACTCGTTTACAAGAAGACTTGCGATCGATCCACTATTAACAGATTGTTGGCAAATTTCGAGACAAACTGGACTGAGATTTGTATGGCACCTAATAGTTGAAAGGCTGAATTGTGCAAATCCATTGTTTGCTACAACAAAGGGCTAATAATTAAAACAGCTACTTTTCAAAAGTTATTACTAAGCAGCTTTATATCATATCTACCTTTCTCAAGTTAATTCCAGGTGTTGATCATATATACAATACATATAGCAGTAATTATTCTACTTGGTTCCAGATGCAACACTTCAGTTTCTTTTCAAAGAAATATAAGTCTGAGACCAGTGCATCATTGTGACATGCCTAGTCAACTGCTTTTGTTTTTCAAAACATTACAACACTTGTAGAACTTGTAACTGTTTATAATTACCTGTATATTTATTCAAAGATACAGCAAGGCTTTCAAAATTTGAGAACATGCACTAGGGATGTGTTGGAGTGTAAATTATGTCTCACAGACCAATGAATTGAAGAGGCAGTACCAAATGCCACAAACTTCCTCCTCTTCCTTCTACTTTATATATATTTCTTACTAATCACATGAAGGATAAGGATTTCCATACACTTTTGGAAACCTCACCAATGATCGCTGAATTTAACCTGCTGGGAGTGTATCCTGTACACCAAGTGCATTACAATAACCAAAGTAAAGCGCATACTCTGATTGGTAATTCTATGTCCACTATTTGCCCATGGGTCTATGCTGGTGATGTGAGCAAATGCAAACACTAGTTTTTGCATGCTTGGTTTTTTCTGGTCATGTAAGATTTCAGTGTTAAATAAAAGAGAACTCTTTTGCTACAGTGTATCAATGTTATGTTATAAAACAAATGGTTAACATCACAGCATACACTATTGAGTCATAGCTGCACTTAAGGGAGGTTTGCTTGGCACATAAGAAGCTAGAGTCGCTCTCAGCTATCACTTTGCATAACCCTTATCCTTATTTTGTGCTTAACAACTTTCCATGTGTAGCAATAACTTAATAGTGTAGGTTGTGGTGTTTACTATATGTTAATTAATATACTGGAAATGGATTTATGTGGAGAATTTCCAAATGAACCATTGATAAGTGTTGAGTTTTAAAATGTCAACATGCTCACTAAGTAAGGGATGTACCAGTGATAGAAATGTGAAGCCCAAACGGTAGAATAATGGAATATTTATGGCTGTTTAAGAAATGTAGACTCTTGGTTTACATGTAAATCACTGAGAGTAAGAATAGGGCACCCAGAATGTTGACCTTTTAATTTTCTTACAATAAATTTGACAAAGGAAATTATCACTTTATCTGCTATATCTATTTTAGGATCATTTTGGTTTACATTTCTTTTTTTTTATCAGAGATTTCAATACTGTACTTTTACATTTACATGTAGAATTAAAGGCACCATATTTTCCAATTCTTTCAGTGCTGATGCCAGATTGTTGGAGGAAGCTACAGAGCCAATTTGTCAAAGGCTAGGTAGATATTGAAATTTTTTAATGTCGATCTTAGTCAAGATCATTTGATATTAGATTATTTTAATGTAGTAAAGTCTTCTTAGAGCTATCCCATGCTAATTTCATGCATTATACTTGATTGTAATCTTTATCTTTTCAGTTGGAAACAATTTAACAACAAGAAATTTTGTCACCCTTGTAAAAGTATTTTTGAAAAGAATTCCAGATTTGAAAGACAGTACAAAATATGAAGAGTAAGTAACTATAGCTTGGTAAATTTATTGGTCTTACTTAATTCTGTTAAAAGTTATTTTCATTCAGTCAGCATAAAGAGGTTACTAGACTGTTAGATGTTCAATTTAGGAAGTGATTGCCAAGTTGAGCAGGGATCTTGGGCATGATAACTTCATTGTCTAATGTGTCTGAGTGTTTGGTTTTTTTTTTTAAGTGTAAAGTAACATACTTGGAGCATTTGCTCTCAAGCATTTGTGCTTGTCTATTTAAGCTTGTGTGCTAATATCTAGTTAGAGAGTTCAGTTGTGGTTTGAAGCCATAATGATTGCAGTATATTGGCCACCGTAACGATTACAAAAGCTGACGTTCCGAGCGTTAGCCCTTCATCAGAGCGAATAGGTGATTGCAGTATAGTTTGATTTATATATCAGCTAGAGAAATTTCTTCCCATGTTCTGCTTAATTTCCTCTGTGTTTCAAATGTGGAGGCAATGGAAATTCAGAGTCAGCTCAGGAAGAATTCTATACCAGAGTCCAGCTAAGAATTAAATTACCACTCCCAAGATCTGATTTAGTAATTGTCCCCTCTAGCTGCTACACATTTCCTTGTAAGTTACTTTTGAGAATTTGATGTAAGATCAAGATGAAAACTTCTACCTGATAAATTTGAGTATTCTCAATACCTTTTTGGTGGATAATGTAGATCTATTTTGGGGAGAGGTTATATGCTCATTTGCACTTCAGGGGGATAAAGTTAAGGCTTTGAGTTGAAACCCACATTATGTTGATTGGGCAAGGCCTCAGTTTGAGATTTTTATTCCTTGTGATAAATACAATGCCAGCCCTTTAAAATCTAAATATAGTGTTTGTAATTCAATCAATTATTTTTCTGTCTGACTGATGTTGCATCAATGTTTTTGCTTTTACCCCAACAGCAGTGATTTCACATGGCAAACCTACAATGCCATCCTTCTTGTTCGTAGTTTTTCAAAATATTTTATAGAGATGTTACCCAATGAAGATGTTATCAGGCATTTAGGGGGCTCTGTAGTGAAATCTCAAAGTGATGAGGATGTGTCTGGCTTCACTGGACAAGTATTGCACTGTACAGGTGATGAGTGATGTGCAACATACATGTTAGTATTTTAAGTGGTAAAGATGATGAATCTAGTAGATCAGGCAGATGAGTGTTGCTGTTGTTTGTAAGGGTGGATAAATAAATGCTATCCTTTGTACAGTTCTCTGTCTCTTGGATTGGTTAATATGTTTTGTGATAGCTTATGCACTGGATAGTGATTTATCAGTGGGATAACATTTACTCATTGGATAGCATTATCAAGCCTTTGAAAAACTGCTTTGCAGTGGAAGGTACCTATTATAATCAAAATATGAAGGGCAAGTTAACCCTCAAACCCTAAGGGGACTGGAATCTAATTTCTCCCGACATAACCTGAATCACCCCTGAATCACACATTAACTCAAGGTCATAAGAATGAAGAAAATTATCAACAATGTCAGCATCTTAGGAAATGTATAGAGAACAGTATGGAGAATATGCATACTGGTGTTAGGGAGTAAAGAGTTTGCCCAAAATACAGTGACGAAATATTTCACCATCGGAGATCATGAAAAATTGTTCTCTTGGATACTCTTTGTTCATTTGAATTTCCATTCTTTTAGGATATTAGAAGAAATTTTTATTTTGTTGGCCTTAAACCTCCAACTGCTACCTGGTTAGCTCAAGTGGTAGAGTGCCAGACTGCAGTGCAGGAGGTTAAGGGTTCAAGCCCCAGACCAGACCAACACTCAGGGTCTTAAAATAACTGAGGAGAATGTGCTACCTTTCTATTATATCAAGAAATGGATAGACATTCTAGTCTTTTTGGATATAAGGATGAAAAGGTTCTATCTCCTGCATCTTCTCTTTACTGGTTAGCAGGGGACATTAAAGAACCCACACACTTATATAGGTATGTAGGTATGTAGGTGTGTATGTATTTACGAATATTTATACAGGGTAGCCCAGTTTAGTGATAGCTAGTTTAAATAGGGCCCTGTGAACACCCACCCATCTCACCCCAGGGGAGGGCATCCACCACACAGTAATCTTGTGTGCAGGAAATTAATGTCTCCTACCCCTAACCCTGCAGGAGATGGGGCCTACGGTTTATTCATCCTTATTCAAAAAGACTAGAATATCCATCCATTTCTTGATATTATAGAAAGGTAGCAAATTCTCCGCAGTTATTTTAAGACCATGAGTATTGGTTCAGCCAGGGCCACTTATCGCAAAGAGTAGGGAACGTAGCTCCCAGTGTTGTGTGGTCTGGCCTGTTTACTGAAATTGGGGTAGGGGATAGGGATAGGTAATTTACCCAGTAGGGGACGACCTTGTCCTATTGTAAATATACCTGCCTTTGGCAAATTGTTAATTACAATTAAGATAGGATGAGCTGGCACCATCTATTATTATTGTCAGTATGCAACATGCAATGATTGTTTGTTGTGCAGCTACTGTACTTGCCAGCCTGCATCAAGACTGAAACCTGTATCTGTGAGTAACTGCATGCACGTAGTTGTACTGTATTCACTTGATGTTCAGGACCTTTTATTGGCTCTTTTTGTAGACTGTGGTGTTATTGAGGATCTTATTTGTGGTCTTTTTGATGTCATTGCCAATGTGCCAGTCAGGTATCGTAAACTGGAGTTTGTTGATCGTTAATTGATTTAAAAAATTATTTCAAATTTAATATGACAGTTGCAGGGCTCGAAACTAATTTTTCAACTTACTAGCCAAGTGGCAAGTGACAACTTAGATATTACAACAATTTCAGTTTGATTACTAGCCAAACTGGCTATTGGCCAGGAAATTGGAAACTACAAGCCAAAACTGAATTTCAACTTGTCTGTGGTTAGTTGGCTACCATTAGTATCAAACCCCGAGTTGTGATATTTACTGGTAACCCTCCAAGTGACTGGCTTCTTATTTCCCCCTACGGTATCAACCTTGACTCCAATATAAAGATCATAATCTTGAATATAAAGGAATGATCACCAGTTTTATTAATAACCTGATTGTCAGACAAATTCTCCTTGTCATCACTAGAGAAAATGTCAAGATGACAGTGTGGAGAATATATATGCATGCCAATATTAGGGTGTAAAAGGTTAATTATTTTATGACATGCAGTGACTAATTTACATTATAACATAGCTTGGAAATTCGTGCAATCAAATTCAATAGCGTGAGCGCGCTTCAATTTTCCTTTGTGCATGGTGGTGACATCAGCAAACAAATGCCTTGCGAAAAAAATTTTTCTCATGAGTGACTTCAGCATTTTTCATCAAAAAAAAAAAAACCAGAAAAACTTCCACAAAAAAGTTAATCTAGACATCGCAACAAGCAAACAAGCCGATGAAGATCTTTCTACTTTTTCTTTGGGAATGGATTCTTTAAATCCCGAGAAAGAACCCAGAGAAAGGGAAAACAAAACGATCAATGGTTTCATTTCGTTTTGGAACTGTAACTTCATTTCCACGCATGAATTCACCTGTCAGCTTTTGACCAATCTGAGACAAGATCATTGAAGCATGGCGAAATACTTTTCCAAAACAAAATAAACAACGCATTGAAGCATAGAAGAGGGAATTTCTGCCCTTTATACATAAACTACAGTGTTGAAGATGTTATAAAACAATTGGTTTATACGTCAGCTGTGCGTTCATCGAGATATGAAGCACTTGGGAAGTTTGGTGAGCACTCAAGAAGCTAGAGTTGCTCGAGGCATAGCCTCGAGCAACTCTTACACATCTTTTGTGCTCTCCAAACTTCCTGCGTGCTTCATATCTCAATGAACACACGCTGACATATGAACCAATTGTTACCAAATTGTGCCAAATATGATCAGTGCAGAAATTAGGATACATCAGTGCATTTAATTATTATGCTAAAGTAGCATCCTTTTGATATATGTATATTTCCTCTTGAAATTCAATGATTTTTAATGGCTGATAAACTGCTGCTACAGGAATAAACAAATTTCCTGCCACAGGAATAAACAAAATTTGCTGCTACAGGAATAAACAAATTTGTAAAATCATTGCTTACCCTGTGTGTGGACACTTTTTAGCTGTGCTCTTCAGTCCATACATACACTATATACCTCTGTCATTTTTTCTTTTTTTGTATAAAATTTAAATGTTTATTTATTTAATTAGTTACAGGGTACCTGTGCTAGCATCAAGGGCAATTGACTTTTACTGAGGCTGAGGCTGATTTTGTTCCGGTTTGTTTCAACAGTGAAATGACTTATCCCATTCATGTTGAAGCCATCAACACTCTGTTGGTCATGTTATCAGTTCAGATGTTTGACTCTAGTGCATCTCACAGTAGTATCTTCTATCAGGTTATAATGAACGGAAAATGGTGAGAATTTATAGTTATTGATTATATGCCTAATTAGGAAACTTTTACTTTTTTTTTTGTTACCTCATGAAATACAACATTTTTTTAATGCCTGTCAGAGTATTTACATGTACACTTTTGTTTTGATACACACTAAGTTACTTGGCACATGCCTCTTGACATGTTGAATGAAAGCCAAATGCCAAAAACAGTTTAGAATTAAAGCTATTTTTGAGTATTTGTCAGAATGAGCAAAGAATGATACTTCCTTTAGGTGAGCACTTCAAGAATTTTGATTCTGTTTTGAATTATTGACTTGTTATCATTGAAAATTATAAATTATGCTTGCACTGCCACATGAAGTTGGCAGATTTGCATACTTTTCAGCTTACATTAGGAAATAAAGGGTATGTTTTACCAACAACAATCTTTGACTGAATTGGGCATATTCTATTGCATTTATTATTTATTATTATTTATTATTTATTATTATTTATTATTTATTATTATTTATTATTGGGCATATTCTATTGCATTTAGCAACTCAAGTGCAAATGATCTTGTCAGAGTTCTTCTCAAAAACTTCATCAAAAGTGACAAGACGCCTGCAGAGCTTACAACAGTTACCAATGGAGGCTGGTTTTGTGAGTACTTAGTAAAGATGCTGGCCAGGAATTTTTCCTTAATTTTTACTGTATTTAAATAACAAGTGTACAAAACATTGATGGCAAGCCACAGTGTATAATGTGAATGTTAGGGATAGAAGACAAAAGTAAGGATTGTATTTTACAAACACTGAATAGGTACCAGTAGAAAAGAAAGCAGAAAAGTGGCCCATCGGGACAGCACTTAACACTGGTTTCTGTTGCATGAAGCAACTAGGAGTATTTCTACTTCCCTCTCCCCCCCCCCCTGGATGGAATGCTAGTCCATCACAGGATTACCCCCTGGGCATTAAATTCGCTGGTATCCATTTAATTCTCCTGGGTGAAGAGAGGCACTGTGAGAGTAAAGTTTCTCATTCAAGAACACAACACAATGTCCCCAGCCAGTGGACACTGAAGTGATAGTCTAGGTTTTTATTCCATGTAAAATACGGCTACTGAAATGATTATTTTATTCATGAGACATTATGGCCTGACCATGTAATAGTTAGTGTGCTTCCTCCCCTCCCACCCAAAAGTGACTCTCTCCACCCGGAACCAAATGTATTGGTGCCAGAGAGCTGCCAGCAAAGCCCAAGGACGATGAAATACCAAAGAGGAGGGGGACTTGTTTTGAACTAGCATCATATGCAAGAAACCTCAGAATAACACATTCCTTTTTCATTTTTTAGCTGGTGTATTGTTGTTTTCTTTTTCATTTTTTAGCTGGTGTATGGTCATGGTTTGGCTCTCAAAGTACAAGTGAAGATGACTCCTCTCTTTTGGCTAATCAGAGCTTATTGTTGTTGCTTGTTCTTGTTAATCACTGCACGCAGGACAAGAGGAAACTAAACCCATATAGACATGCTCTGTTTAACTTTACAAATAGGAAACTTAAAGGTACTATTCAAAAGATAGTCATCTGAGATATTTTTCAAAATTTTTTCAATCAATGTATGTTAAAACTGCAGGTTTAGGAAATGTTTGTCGTGGTATTTTGAACTTTTTATATAGAAAATACAATGGATGAAGACAACTTGGAGAAAGAAGGGGACCCACCCTTTACACTCCACATAGGAATGCTATTCACGGCAATCTGCAGGTTGGTATTGATTATTATTATTATTATTATTATTATTATCATTAATATTATTATTATTATCATCAACATCATCATCATCATCATCATCATTGTTATTATTATCACAGAGAAATCAACTGAATGCTACATTCTAATCAGGCAGCACAGGGCAAAAACCGTAACCTGTGAGCCATGGAGTAAAAAATAAATGTACATTAACTAATCCTAAAAAGCTTTTCTGTTGTGTCTACGGTCCTCCTTCTAACAGGAACTCAAACTGCCACCTTGAAAGTCCGGGAAATATTCAGCGTGCCCGAGAGCACTGCCCTCTGCATCTTTCGCAGTACGTCTGTGCTTCTGCCTCCCACCAGCTCGCACATCATGACATCCAGCTCCTGTGACCACCCCCGAGGGCATCCATAATGATGTTATTTAATTTTTTATTATTATTATTATTATTATTATTATTATTATTATTATTATTATTATTATTATTATTATTATTATTATATCCTGGCAACTCTTTTGAGGTACTCACTCTGACAGTTCTTTTTTAAGTCTTGAAAACTTGTTTACAAACCTTACTAAATTGAAAATTGAAAAGACTCATACACCACTCTAATGTAGTGTGCTGAATTGCTGCTACAGCCTTTCAGTTCACATTGGAGATGATATTGTCACTGTGGTACAAAGGCCTTCTTTGCATTACATCTTATCACATTAGCTTGTTATGGCTTAAAATTACATGTAATAGATAATTAATGGGTGTTTTTGGTTACCAACAGAGATTTGCATAAAGATCAAACAACGCTTCTGTTGTATCTATTACTGCATCGCAATCCTAGTGTGGCATCTTTTATCCTGTCAAGGACAGATATTGACAACCTGGTAAGAACTAAGTTTCTGTATTTGACAGCAGGTTCCAAGACTGTTTTACAAATTTCAAGCCCTTGGAATTTTTTTTTTGCCTAACTATACTCAAAATGCAGTACTACCAAATGCCACACTCAGACAAATTTCGTTTCTATGGTGCAATTTTGGTAGAACATGTTCACTTTTTCATAATATGAAGCTAGCAGTCCAGCATTGCTACTTCTCCTACATGCTGATATCCTCCTCCCCACCCCCCAGCATTTTGTCAAATTTTCCAGACAGGTCACTGGTACTCTTATACATGTAAACCCCTGGGCGGAGAGGCACAGTGAGACCGAGGTGTTTCGCCCAACGACACAACACAATGACGGAGGTTCCAATAACATTTTACTTAGTCTACTGAAAACGATACAGATGCAATAATGAATGTGAACTTCATAATTTTATGAAATTTTTTTAGCTTTTCAGCTACTAATCTTATTGTTTGTTTGTTTGTTTTTTTTTTCTGTCTTGCCAGGTGATGCCGATTCTAAAACTACTTTATAATGCTGATAATCACAATGCGCATCATATTTATATGTCCCTCATCATCCTGTTGATTTTGAGCCAGGATGACAACTTCAACAAGTCAGTGCATGAGCTGGTACGATTTCTACTTTGAAACATTGTTTTTTTAGCTTGTTACCTGAGGTTTTCGAAAAATCCAGGTCATTTTTGAATGTTCTACCTTCAGTTTTAAACGAGGAGTATCGCGATGTGTTTTTGGTTATTTTGGGAGAAGGAAACTTATTTAAAATGGAACAGATACCTGAAATTATTGTTTGCTCTGAAAGACGAGCCCCACAAAAGGAAGAATAAGCGACGAAGGTGCATAATTCATCTGGCATTAACAATTATATGCCGTCAAACAAGGCGTGGTTTGCGAGATCGTAAGTTTTCAACAGGGTGTACAATTTTACTATTTGCCTTTTAACTCCCGCTTGTGACCACGACAGAATTTCTCCTTAAAATATCAAATTAAATACACTATCAAGCAGACAGGAGATGAGAATAAAGAAAAATAGAAATTAGCGGATTATCAGATGTTCCAGTGCCAAATTCTCCAAACTAACATCATAAGATTTTGTACGACAGGCAGTAAGGAGAATTGATAGTGAGATCTTGGCAGTGAAACGTTAAGTGTCTTCAGCAGCATGCCTTACTGGACAACAAGCGGAACTAAGCGGTTGTGAACGTACACGTAGCCACAACAGAGTCAACAGTGTTCAGGGCTACGGATGTATCATGATGCTTGCTCTATCTTCTTGTGCAGCATTTATCTTCAAATTTTTCACTTTAATTATTTGTCTGCCCCTGGACCAGAAAGTAATAGGCGTTTTATTTTCTGTGTTTTCTTGCAGGTTATACCCACAATACCGTGGTATACAGAACGAGTCATTACAAATATTACCCTCGGGGGTCTACTAGTGTTAGTTGTGCTCAGAACGATACAGTATAACATGACCAAGATGAGGGTTAGTACACATATTAAATTTAGATTTGAAAATTGTGCAAAGACACAATACGTTTCTATGGAAGTCAGCAAAGATAAACTTTTTTATGTTAAAACTTAAGCATCCCTGGTTCTAGAAAAATTACGTAACTATCATCTTAAAGGAAAGAGTTAGAGCTGCGTCGAACCCTCTTTTTATTATAAATACTTTAATTTATAGTTTGGTAATTCTTATCAACTAAAGCTATGATCCCAGATGATACTCTAGCTGGGCGCTACCTCCAACTGAGCTACGAACGCACACGTTGTGAGGGAGGCAAACTTTAGAGGGTTCTTCTTTCTCGTAATTTCTTTATAATCGTAGTTCACAAAGGAAGATCAATACATCATGCACTGACTTAGTCGCCAACTAACACAGTTTATATTTACTACAGGATAAATATCTTCATACTAACTGCCTGGCTACACTGGCCAACATGTCGTCACAGTTTCATGCCCTTCACCCGTATGTTACACAGAGAATAGTCAGGTAATGGTGCTTCCGATTATAGTCATACAATAATTTCTATTATTAAAAACTAGATCATTGGATAATGCAATTCAAGACTTTTTATTGGCTTAGCCATTATGGTATATCAGCCAATATACCATAATCTACAAATATGGTAAGCGTACGTGTCAGCTTAAAATTAAATGGGAGCTAAAAATTTAATAAAATTTAATAATGTAATTTAACGTTTTTAATAAAACAATTATTCCACTCGCGCTTGTTGGATATGGGATGATTATAGCCAACTCGGCGCTACGCGCCTGGTTGGCTATCTATCATCTCATATCCAACTCGCGCTCGTGGAATAATTGTTAAATAGAGTGTGGGAAAAAATAACTACATGTAAACACCTCCAGAGGCAGTTTTAATACACTGGTAGCAATAAAGAAGCGTGCAACGAAAAATTTAGGGCTCTTCTAAACCCTCTCTCCTTTTTTTTCCACTCTGAACAACTTTCGCGCGCTTAGAACAGGATGAAGTCATACTGGGTTGCTTTGGTTTTGTTTCGTTGCGCTTTAAAAGAACTCGCCTAGAGTCAACCAGTTGGCTGCAAAAATTCAAGTCCTTTTTCCTCCACTTCAGCCAGTTTGTTCAGGTTTGCTCTAAGTTTTCTCGGGCTCCTTTTGATATTTTCGTTCCCCTTCATCGGCAGTTGTGCTTGCGTTGGTTCTTGCGTTGGTGCTTGCATTATGGTTTCCAGGGATTTTGATAAAAGCCCTTTACCGGTGGTCTACCTGCGCCTGTCATTATCAGGCATCTTACTGCTGTCCGTTTAATGTGCAAGCAGGCTCTTCTTATTTGGGTTTCGCCTTACAGCACAGCTGCCTCGTATCTAACACTCTTGGCAGTTGCTGATGTAACTACTGACTCTACTGCGTTTACAAAATTCTGTCGCAAAGCTTCTTTCAAACAAACATGGAACTTTTCAAACTCCAAATTAAATCGTGGAAACAGTGGACAAGAAGATGTACCCCGTGGAATGGCCACTGCTAAATTCCCATCATCATCATCATCATCATCATCATCATCATCATTGTTATTATTAATTTCAATAAATAGCCACAGTTACTTTCTTTGTTAGAACGTGTAGTCTGTAGAACGCCGTACCGCTTAGCCAGCCCTGAAGCGGTGCATTTACGGTCTTGAATCAAAATAGCCTCAAACCGCTAACTTTCATCGCATATCAAGTGGCCACTGTTTTTCAGCCGTGCAGTTGATTGAACAACAGGATATAGCACAGTTACCTCCTTCCACATGTCATACTCAAAATGATTTATAG
This sequence comes from Stylophora pistillata, assembly GCF_964205215.1. NCBI lineage: Eukaryota > Metazoa > Cnidaria > Anthozoa > Scleractinia > Pocilloporidae > Stylophora > Stylophora pistillata. The sequence continues at coordinate 1,486,648 of NC_142519.1, forward strand.
CGGAATTCGACCTTTTTAGACTATCAGTATCCAAATATCAATTATATCGTCTCAGGCGGGTTTTACTGATCTTATTAGCGACCAAATAAGCCGCTGGGCTTACTGCGAAAGTTAAGTCTGTGCAACGTAAAAAGTTTGATCATCACTCTCCAACTCTAACCATCACATCATCATGTTCTTACTCTCTCTTCCCTTTATTTGATATTTTAATGACCTCTCGTCTGAATATATATCGTATCGTTTCCTCTAATTTGATTAGAAATTTTTACCCGCAAGAAACGAATTGAAATTCGTGACGGATCTACTCAAATTGTGTTAGAATGTTCTCAGATCTATTTGATTTGTGGTCTTACCTCGAGAGATGTGCTATTTTCCTCTTGCTTTTGTACAGTAGATGGAATCTTGACTCGGGAAAGTGTCGGATCTAAACGGCTTCCCCAAGTGCTCGCCTATAAACAGGAGAGCTATCAGCTGATTAAATTGGGTACTTTCTGTTCCGTCTTTGTTGTTCATTTTTTTGTGTTTATTTACAACTCTAGTTTGTACGCTCTACTGTCAAAGAAGCACGCAAAGGTGACCGAGCTCCTGAAACAAGCAGAGAGTGGCAACGAACAACAAAATGCAAATGGAGCTCACAACAGCGACCATGTGAGTATCTCAGAATTTGATTTTTAGATAATTGTTGGTGGATTCAATCGCTGATGTTCGATACACCACACAGAAAAGACTTGATACTCTAATCGAGTGATCGACAAAATTCGCCATTTGCTACTCCACTGCGTATTATGGGTGTTTTTCAATGATCGCTGTGATCGGCGTGATGATAGGAACTCCCAGAAACCGGTAATTTATGATGGAATAATAATATTGTAGGATCAACCTTGCTGTACTTCGTAACTCTCTCAGTGATAAAACCGGCAAAAGAAAACGATTAAGCTAAGCTATTGTATTAGACTTGTTATATTCGTCTGCTCAACGACGAATACAAAGTGTTATGTTAGTCTCACTTAGACTGGCAAAAAGCAACTTGGAATAGATTTTCTAAGATCGGTTTAGAAAAAACGTTACCATATGTGATTCTGCTTTAATTTGTTTTTCTATTTTGCTTGATTATTTTATTTCGGAAGAAATGTTCTGCGGTACTGAAAATAGCTCGCGCAACTGCAGGAAATTTTTAGTAATAGCCATATGGCCTTTAGGCGAATAAACCGCAGAAAGAATAAGGGAAAAACTTATTTATCTGCTCGTAGGACACCAACACATATCTCACCCAAACAATTACACTACCTGCTGCGCCGAATTCATTAGAAACGTGCGAATATTCTATTCTTGAATTTGCGTAAATCACCTAAAGCCTGCGAGATGAAAAGCCCAATAAGATTAATAACACTCCTGCTGTGTTTGGCAGCTCTTTCAAGATATCTTAGACGCAAAAATTAAATAAATCATATTTAGCTTCTAAATAGAGGGAATTACCTAGCTGCGTGGGGTACTTATGTCTGTCTTGTACTAATTGATGAGTTTCTTTTCTTTTTTTTTTTTAATGGAAAAAAGAGGCGGCACTTAACCTGTATCTGCATAACCAAACAGAATACTACAGAAATAGAAACACATTTGGTTTTACTTAAAAGGCAAACTGTTTGACCCGGGTGTGGGGTGTTGGTGATACTGACAAGCAGCCCACGGTCACGAGAAAAAAGCATTTAAGAACAATACAAAGAGGAAGTGTAGGGTACTTTTCAATTGATCGTTGAAAGTAGTTCCCTATTGCATTGGTTTGCTTGACTTTGCTGTAAGATATTGGTCTCGGAAAATGTCGTCGGATATACAACAAGACAGTAATAACTAAGGTCACTCGATTTCCATAACATTTTCCATAATTGTCTGCAGATGGGGTAACAGGTAGCTTTGCCTTTAGGGGTGTGTGGGGGACCCCTTCCTTCTAGGGGTGTGTGGGGGCATGCTAAGAGATGTTGTAGGCGGCGGTTTAGGTTATTGAAACGCTTGTGAAAGACCTTTCACATACATTTGCTTTGAGTTTTCATGTGTTCCTTTGTTTTGAGTAGTATTCGTGAGTAACTCGGTTTCTTTCTTTAAACAGATCTTACGCACTTTACAGTATACGCCTTTACGGCGGTACCCCTTCTCGCCCTCCCATCCCTCCCTTACGAGTCGTTTCCAATTTTCTTCCTCAGCTGGCGGACCTGGCTATTCTTGAAGAAGTGATCCGTATGGTGTTAGAGATCATCAATTCGTGTGTTACAAACACACTTCATCATAATCCAAACCTGGTATATACCTTGCTCCACAGAAGAGAACTGTTCGCGCAGTTTAGAACGCACCCAACCTTCCAAGATATTATACAGAATATAGACACGGTAAGTGAGTCGTTTACGTAACCCTCTAACTGTGAGTAGGTGAGAAGTGAGGGACACTTAACCTCTCCTCATTATATCAATACCAACCGGTGAGTAGAATATACAAACTTACTGACAGCATTAAGGACATTAAGGTTTTGTGTTGATGAAATACCTGGACTCACTCAATTAAGTTTCCACGGAAAGGTATAGCAATCTGAAGGGAGAAGTACTCGTCACATCTTGGGAGTTTAATGGTTTCAAGAAAGCGCGGAACTTTGAAGATGGCACAGTATGTACCGAAATGGAATCTTCAAACTTAAACCTTAATTTCATGGTAATTTCGATTCCTTCGATATGTGGTCGGATTTTAAACTGAAAGATCGTACTGCTGCCGAGTTAAAAAAAGTTTAGGCACAACACTTTGTCGTAGCTGTTGAGAAGGAAATCGTGTAGCGTCAAAACAGATGTATTTACCTCTCTGTTAAACTATGTTGGACACAATGCCCCCCTATATGGCGGTTGTTGCTAATGACATAAAGATTTTCTTTAATGGTGAATCCATCAGTGATTCGTATCTATTGTTGAAAATAAGAGGAGACTACTGCGAATTTGGTTTCAGGTGTTGGCATTCTTCAGTGCACGGCTGGAGCAGCACCCAGACCAGACATTGTCTGTTGGAGTGGTGCTCGATGTCATTAAGCAAGGAACACTTCAGTGGCCAAGAGATAGACTTAAGGTAACAGGAGTACCTCTCACTGGTTTACCTTTTTCTGTTCTCTTTCTACCCAAGCTTTACGTGTAGACAACTCCAAAAAGCACCTCAGTTTGGGTACCAATCCCTGCCCCTTCCCAGTTCGGATCTATTAAGATTTATCTCCTTTCCTTAAGTTGATGACGGTTTTTACTTGCACAGTAGTCATGATTCCGTTGAACTTATTGATACCGTTATCACAGTTTTAAGGTTCTTTACTAGATGCAGAAAGAAAAAAGCTGTCGTTTCTCTTTTAAACGAAATGCAACGTCATTGGTGAAGGTTAATTATTTTTGATATTTCTTTCCGAACTCCTGCTTTCTGCAGAAATTTCCTGAGCTGAAGTTCAAATACGTAGAGGAAGAACAGCCAGAGGAGTTTTTCATCCCATATGTCTGGTCTTTAGTTTACAAATCATCAACACTTTACTGGAACCCAGATCACATTCAACTCTTCCATCCTGAGTCTGACGAGTCTGGATCCTAAAGAGTAACTCCAAATATGGTGCGGCGGGAACGCACCATGTTCCAGGATGTTGCAGGATGCATCAAAGGTTTCAATAGACAATGGAGTTGTGTTGTAGTTGAGGTGTAACTCTATAAGCACCCTTTTTATTGATCAAAGAATCCAGCTGTGTCTTACTGATGCCTTAAAATATTCTGACACGTTCGTTCTTGAGCATCGTTATCGAGAGTTTAAACCTTGCTCAAGTTGACCCTGTTGATTTAAAAAGAACGGATAGATTATATTAGTGCACAAAAAATTGTAACATTCATGCCACCTTTGAACCCTGACGTATCTTTATAACGAGTGTTTTGAAAGCGTACGTGCTTGCTGGGCGCAAATCGGTGGTGAATCAACAATTGACTACGCAGATTGATGAGATAATGAGTGTCTAATCAATTTAGGGGGCAATGTTTTGTTTATCTTTCGCGACTGTGGAGCTCAGGAAATTTGGTTATGCTCCGTGGATCCATTGTAAATTACGTTAGTACAGAAAATTATTTTCCAGTCTACAAAGAGATAGGAATGTTTGGGGTGTGTTACGAATTTGTAGGCGCTTTGCTTAGGTATAGTCGTGTTTGTTAGATGTGGTCGTGCAGATTTGGGTTAAGCGTCAAGTTACAGAAGGAACGCCCTCATTCGAATTGTGATATTGCGCAACAACAAAAAAGAAGCTGCAAAAATGTAAGAAGTATGTTGAAATGCTCTAGTTAGCAGACGAAAGCTTGCGCCGAATTTCACTTAACCTCGGATGGTTTCTGAGCGCTTCATGTCTCAAACATCTTAGGTATCCTATTAGGAATATATGGTCTAAAGTAGAGATGGAGAAAAAATCTTATGTTTTAATCGAATTAGAGGCATAAATGAAGCAAGGAATGATACAAGGAAGTCAATTTACGCCAAGATTAACTGCAAATCCACAGAAATTACAAGATTAAAGGGAATTATAGATGTATTAGTCTGAGAAATATTGCAGACAAATCTCTTCTATATCCAATGCATGGAATATTTCAGTGGAAAACTTTGTTTATTGGATCGGCCAAGTGGGATCGCTTATGAGTTTTTAAAGGCCAATGTCATGTTCCCTGCGTATTGACAATTTTAGCCTCAATTTTTTTTAGTCTGCAATCTATTTTAAATCTTCTCCATCTTGGCAAAGTTTTTACTTTCGTGATATTTCATCGCCTTTTTTGTGGTTATATATCTCTCCGAGCTAGTATTTCAATTCGCAATGTCCAACAAGGTGAAAGCAGCTTTGCACAGCATAAGACGGAGATTAAATCTCTCAACTTGCTCTTTAAGTAGCTGCTTAGGTGGATTTTTGTAAAACGTTGTAATGTAAACACTCGCATATTTTGGCACAGGTTTCTTTCAGGGATCGTTTGTCTCTTTTCTGAATTCTATAAGAGAAGTTATTGTAACCAGAAATAATCTTCACGTTTTGTGAAAGCCTTGTAAGATATAATACAGCCCAACAGAAGGGTTCAGAGCAAATTAACAAGCAAATATGATAATTTTAACAATCTAATCATTTACGAAGGTATGATCCGACACGGGTTGTTTGGATCCTAATTTATATATCAACAGTTTTAGATAAATTTTGCACAGTTTCATATGCAAATGGAATATATAATACGATATATTTAACATAGTTCAATAATAACAACTAAAATTAATCTGGGAATATGTGTATTACTCGTTGTGAGGAATTTAAAAAAATTGAAGGCAGTAGTCGCAGTTATTCTTGAATTCTTAGACATTCGATAACTTCTCGAAAAAAATTTTTGTCCAATATTTGTTAAACGTCCTTGGTCAAGTAGCATTGTCTCAAGAAGAATGCTTTAAAGTTTCAGATTTTGGTGATAACCGAACTCAAGATAAAATTTGGAGAGGTTGTCTTGCAGTCTTCTGATTTTTTCCAAATATTTACGATTTTTTTTAAACATTTCAGAACATTTGGAAGGTGCTTTGTGTTATTTGAAAACTGACGCGCTCCTAGATATAACTTGTTTACGCCGCGTGTCAATTGTAATGCTCATTTTAGTATATCGACATTTCGGCTTCACCGCGGTATTAGGTCGTTTGTGTTGCGATGGAGCGATAATAGCTGTGGTTACACTAGACCTTTTGCCCACGGGAAAGTGAGACCTTATCCACGGGAAGTCTGTGTTTTGTGTGTGACCTCTATTCCCACAGTGAAACTGCCCATGGGAAATCACTATAGATACATAAAAAAGAACAAAAGAATTACCCATGTCGTTTCCCGAACCAAGTCGTAGGGTTTAGCAGTGGTTTATCTAACCACAAGAGTAGTTCAACCAGTCGGATGGAAGAAAATGGTAAATCCGGAAACCGCAGCACATGCTGGGCATTTTTGTGGTGTTGCGCTGAAATCGCGGCAAATATCCTCGCAAGTACCAAATTCAAGACACGCGGCATCAAACATGGCCAACTTTCGAGGTTCACATTAAGTATATTTTACTCGTCTTTGCTCTGAATACTCCAATAAAAACCATAAGTTTCGCGGTTTGTGATATCCATGATGAATTAATTTCCCGCCAAACACTGCTAGGTCAAAAGTTGACCTCGGGTAATTATTTGCGATGTAACCGGAGGATTAAACCTGACCGGAAACCCAAACCCATCCCAACCCAATGTTATTACCCACTGGGTTACCTCGGGAAGGAGGTGAGTGTAACCACAGCTAATGTGCGATTGTTAATTGAGTGTTGATTGTATTGGTTTTGGTTTATTTTGCTATGTGATTGGTCAAGATTACTCAAACAAACTCTTCAACCAATCAGACGCATAACTTAACCAATCGTTCCAACCAATCAGACGCATAACTTAACCAATCGTTCTCTAGTAGCTCGTGCTATCCGCTCTTCAAGTAGCTAAATTTGTTTTTACTTTAAAATTTTGAATGGTTTTGGTAATGTTTTCCTTATTTTCTGACTACTTTGTTTGCGTTTTCTTGACACTCAACTCAAGTTTGTTAAGTTGTTAAGTTTGATAATTGCTCTCAAGACAACTTGAGCACGTAATGTATTTTATTTCACATTGCTCGTAAAAAGTGTGACCGCTTTGATATGTATTTCTTTATATGCTATATACCATTAAATTCTAAAAATGGGATTTCTGTTGTTTTAGCCTGCCGTATTTTAATTAACTAAGTTCATACTTTTTACAATCACACAGCTGAGAGATATGTATTTGGTTGTTTACACTCTGTTTTACTGATCGAGACAGTCAGAATTAAGATTTCTTTCTTCCGGAGTGAACAGTGTTGAATTGTGGAAGGGTTCAGTTATGCCTGGTCGTGCCGGTATTACAGTAATTTTTGCGCCGGCCATGGCTCATTAACGTCAGGAATTCTCACAACTTTGACATGTTGATATTATGAGCTCGATGTTTAGTTTGACTTAGTGCTTTATACTGGCAAACTGACTTGATGAAGTGACTGAAACGCGAAACTAGTTGCACACTAGTTTACGAATCCGACTGGGACGTGCTTAAAGCTCGCGATAATTATAGACTAATCGCAAGAAATCCTGGATATAAATAAACTTATCCACAGCTAAGGTATTTACTTCGTTAAAACAGATGTTTACCTAGACGTGATCAATTTGCTTCTTACTGCGCGCGGTGGGAATTTGGTCTAACTGCAGCCTGTTTTTGCAGTAATGGTTCATAATTCATTATTTTGTGTTTATCGTAGGGTTGTATGAAAGGGTGGGTATATTTACATCATTTGGCAAACAAACTTGGGCAAAATCAATTTACACGAATTTTCAATTTGCGAAACTATTTTTTCATTATGAATACCTTCATTAACGGCCTTCATACGTATGTCTGTAAACTCTGTGCTTGCTTTTTTTTTTTTTTTAAATTCTTTCCTTTTTTATCGCCGCCGAGCACGCAAGCTCTCCCGGCCCAGGGGCACTTGATGCCCTTAGGTCGATGCGGTTGTTTCAAATAACTTCGTAAACGTTGGTCAATTTTATGTTGTTCATGCTTTCTAGACTTCGACATGTTATTGGATCGACTCGTGTTGTGCCACTTGATTCTTACCTACAAATGAAAGGCCGTCTTGTTTCGAGGGCCAAAACTAAATAGCTTGCTTTTTTTTAAATATTGCTCTCCTCGATGGAAGTTTTTACCGTACGGTTGTAAAATACTTCAGTGACGCGCTCGTTTTGCACTCTCTGAAATTACAAGCATTCATTGTGAGCCAGAAACTGTCAGCCTTTATTCATTGTGAGCCAGAGTCCGGTAAATGTTTTCCTGTTCCATCGTCTCGACGAAGGAAGTTCTATGAAGTGCATCGAGTTACAAACGAATCGACCAGTATAACAGACATTTCCTGGATTATATCCAAGTAAGAGTATTGAAGTGTCCCCCCTGAGTAGCTTAAAACCACAACGTTTATATTTACTGCGCAAGATCCAATTAAGCTCGCCAGCTCTCTTAATTGGGTAGGTAGCAACAAGAAATCAGTTAATGTCTTTGAAACGGAAGGTGTGCCATGAGATAATTCAGGACAAAAAAGTCATTGAATTGTTACGACGCATAGATGCGCTTTCAGTTCAAAAAGTATTTAGTAGGACAAGTCAGTCACATTTTGGTCCCCTTTAATCTCCCCTTTGAATAAAATGTTTCAATCTCAAAATGTACCGCATTCAAATTTGTTTAACTGCAAGTATGAATAAATAAAAAAGCCGTTACCTGCATTAATTTCACAATGACAATCCGTATGATAAACGCCGAGTCTGAAGGACGGTGTCTTCGATTCACCGATTCGAATGGAAACGAAAAAAATTAAGTTCCGACAATCAAACCTCCGTGGAAGCTCCTGAGTTCTGCTAGCCCCGCAGTGTTCTTCAAAGAAGCTTAAGAAAGAGTGTTTTCAGGGGTTTACCGTTCTATGCATGATTGCGCAGTGTTACAAGAGCTAATTTTTTTATCGCCGATTTTTGACTGAAACTTCATGTTATTGAATTAAGAATATAATCCTTGATATTGACACTCGGAGGGTTTTCCACGCAAACATTTTTAACGGCGATATGTTGCAGCTATGGTAGCCCGACTTTTAAATGTTGTGTCCAAAATCGTCGCGTGTAACATTTCCGTACCTGACTGTTGCCTAAACTATTAAAGTTTCGCAAAGGTTAATTGTTTCTGTGACGAGGATCAGAGATTGGCGTCAAAGATTGAATGTGAAAAATTACTTCAACCATTCTCTCAACAATCACCGAAGCCAAATGAATTCTTGCGTGCACACTGATTCTATAGTCCTTAAGACCTTCTCTCTATGTTTTTGTTTTACGTAGCTAGTGAAAGCCATCAATAACTGATCTGTCTAATCAATATGCGACTCTAGACTAAAACATCTTTCAGAAAGAAAAAATGTGGACATGAGCGACAATTTTCTTCTTTAGAAAAACTGAAAGGTGGTAGTAGACAGATCTGTAGTGAAACGATTAAACAAATATTTAAATAGGTGATGGCTACTGACGCAACTGCCTTTTATTCTCAGGCCTTGATCCACAAGAAATTCCAACTTTGTTCTACGTGGGCAGTGTTAGTAAAATTCTGACACTCTCGTGCAGCACTTAAGTTTTCAACTTCCAACTTTCAACTTCCTTGCACCGTGATACTATCTGACAATCGATATCAGTAACTTTATGAATTCAATTCAAATTGGCCAACGAGATTAACTCAACATCGTGCAACACTTAGCGAAATCCCAAGCGCAGAATTTCCGCCCTTAAATAAAAATGTCTCATAACTTGACCTTTTTGCGCAATAGTTTTCAATTGTCCGACATCGGTATTATAATCTGCCGTCAAACATGTACGGTCCCTGTCCTCAGAGAGCCGTCTTTCGTGATTATCCTTACGCAAACCGGACACAACTAACATTCCGAGACAAGTAATAAAGACTGCCCCTCAGCCGATCTAACATCATTAGATAGATATTGACAAGGATCGTTTTTTTTTTTTACAGTTTCTTTCCAACAAGTGTCATAATTTTTTTTAAGATTGACAAGGTCAGTCTGAGCAAAAAAATTCCTGTGACAAAAAAATCACAAACATGCCTCAGTCGACCAGGGCTGATTTTGTCTGAATGAAATGGTTAACTGATGAAGGGGCTCTAGACACGCCCATTGATACGAAATACGTGCGAAAGCCGTTTTTCTGTAGACAATGACATACTGGTTAGCTCGTGCCAGGATCAAATTGTTTTTGTGCCTATGTTGCTGCGCAAGCTGTACCGGCACACTTGTGCTTACTTTATTGAGCAATTTAAAATGCACCACACTGAACGGAAAGAAAAAGGACGGGGTAGGCGACATTATTCGAATCCTTGGCATTTAAGGATTATGCTTTGTTGATTTTTATTGTCTTTGGACAAACAGCTGGACACATTTTTAGTAACGATATATTCTACTTCTCACCGGAATATTTCTTTCACCCCCACCCCCCCCCCCCTCCCCGTTGTTCAAACAATTACATGTAAAATTGATGCGCACCTTGTTTTAAGGATGTTTCTAAGACCATTATGTCTTGAATATAGCTCAAAGGGACACTATTTAGCCCTCTAACGGCCATGCAATTAAGTACGACGGGAAACCATGTAATTTGTGGGGATTACTCGTCCTTAATCGAAAGTTTCTTTTAAAAGTGCCGATGGGACAATTCTATTTGTAAATGCAATTAGCAGACAGCGTCGATGCCATATTCTTGAGAGCATGTAATCATGCACTGCAGGTGTCGTAGAGTTAGAGATGCTATGAAAGAGAATAGGGTAATAAAAAGTATTATACGTGGCTGTTAACTTCAAAAAGATGAGCGGCACCTCCTTTAGCTTAGATTATGGTAAACTAAGAGCTTTTGTAAGTTTAATGATTCAGCGCTGACACTTTCGAGGATACACATCTGTTGCGGATGTGGTAAGAATGACTGGCCATTTTTTCGTCCTTACTTTTTCTTTCGTATTTAAATTTCGAATATCGTGTAGAAAAATTACGGATGAAAGAGAGACAGGTTAAAAAAATGATACTTTTGGGCTGGTTGAGTAGAAAAAACTTATTAAATGGTGAAAGGTCATCAAGCCACACGGAAACACGACGCTAATAGAAGCAGTTTTCAGCCAGTGTAGTTAATAGTCCGCCACATTAAATTAAAATACTCAGACAGTGGTTAGGTCGCGTAGGAGTAGATAAAAGCCAATTGCTCTCGGATCATGTTAAAATACACGATCTCGAAATCCTGAACTTTTCTACCGACTCCTTGTTTTGTTTATGCTAAGTATAAGACAGTATCTCAAGCTAAAAGGCTTCCTTGAGACAAACTTCTAAATTCTCCCTTTTTTTTTGTTTTTGTTTTTTGTCTCTTTCCGTTTTGTTTCGAGGCGTGTTTACAGGCATGTGGCAAATTGTCAAGATTTTGTTTGAATTACTAGACTCAGCTGTTCGTAATTTGAATAAGAATACACCAGACATTGTCTTGTAGGTACCTTGAGACTGACCCTATTCTAAAACTGAAGTCTGAATTTTTAACATTATAGCCAGTTAAAGCCTTTGAAAGTGAAAGAAAAAATTTCCAAACCAGTTACTGAAAAAATTCAACTATTTTTACACTATTAACGTTTTTGAATATGTTTCTCAACGAGTGGTCCCCCACCACGCGTTGGGGTTAGGGCCGAAATGCGATTGCGGGGTGTCTAAAGAACAACTTCATTGCTGTCATAGAAAGAAAAAAAAAAAGAACTCCTTCAGCTCTCTGCTCAGGGCGTGTATAACCGGTGTGTCTCAAAATTTGACCGTAAACATGGCTACCCGACACAATTGAATGCGTCCATTGTCTGTACAATGTGTGAGACACAGGAAGACGGTAGTTAAACCCCTCTGATATTCCATTCAATGAAAACGTATATTATTTCGTCTAGAAAACAACTTCACAGGATTATCTCTTATGGTCGAGTTTCCTTGAGCGGTGAAACCAACATTTTAGCTTTCTCGAAAGGATTTCATTATCAACACGCAACATTTGTCCAAATTTGTACATTATGTAATGTCTGGGACGTATTTAAATTATCCTGAGCAGCTTCCGTTCGAATTTATTTGTCGTGTATTACAACCAAAACATGAAATTCACCAAAGCATATTTTTCCTAATCATGCCTTTGATCAGATAATTCTATGAGAAAATTTCGCCAAAGGTGTTCCTCAGCCTCGGGTTTGTTTTGAGACAAAGTTTATCAAATGTTCTCGTTGCTTACTTTTTTCATCACGGTGGGTGATTAAATTGTGGCTTTTTTGAGACATTTTCACACCACCAAGCAGGTTTTGAATAAATTCATTAGGCCTTGTGAAGAAATTAAAACTCAGCCCAAAGAAAGCTTCGAGAAACTCTTAATTACATATAACAGTGTTTTTGAGACAGTCTAATTTGGTACGTCAAGGTGCAGATGGTCTTGAGAACAGTTCAGTTTCGTTTTGGAGGCCATAGCTGAAAAGCTACGTGTTAAGTCTGTTAAAATGCTGTCATATAAAATTTTTCACACCGAAGAATAAACCCCGTCGCTTTCCTGAGAAGCAAACAACAGCTGCCAAGTCTTCCTTTCTCTTTTAATATCTACATCATGGATCTAATTTTGTGATGTCTGAAAATTATTCTCCCACAACACCGCCCATGTCTCGAGAAAGCCACCTTGAAAACGTCATTTGCATGCAATCTCGTCCTTACCTAACTACTGATCACAAAAACTGAAGAATTGTTTTAAGTGTCAATAGAAAGTGCGTGCAAACATCGGCGTTATATCCGTATTTTCATGCTTACAATCGGGCTTGTAGACAAATCAATAAGCAAAACAATTTTACATTTGCATATTACGCGCTCATTGCCGTTACAATTCCGTTGCCCGATGAGTGATCTTTCGAAATTTCAATCTGTGTGCCAACTTTGGATCACATAGGTCATAAAAGCGGCGCATGTTCTGAAGAAGGGTGCGCAAAACACGTGCTCACTCTTTTGTACTCCACTAGTCAAAAGTGAGCTCAATATCACACCAAAAGATTAGCGAGGTTTATGAAGCGCGAATATTACTCAGATGGTGCAGAAAATATTAGATTTGTTCATTGCCCCAAGGCGACGAGGCATCACATTGGTCGCGCGCGTGCCTGTTTCAAGTCTTTCGCCATAAATGGGTTTTACTCAGTCAACATCGAATGAATTATCAGCCGTAATGTATACAAAGTGGTTTCGGCCTGACAACTATGAATATATAGCTTAGTTGTGTCAAAAGATAGTACTAAACATTAACCTTTATGATAAGCTACCTGTCTGAAAGATTTTGAACGCTTCATTTCACCCATAAACAAGTTTTAAGAACAGCATGTTGCATTCGTAGCCAAAAATTACAGAGTAAAACAGAAACAAGGCTATTCTTTGACAAATGAAACGGAAGGTCTACTCGGATGTCTGGTCAACCGCATGCGACGGATTAGGGTTGAATGACATCAGAGCAATTTCTGGGCGCAAAATGCACTCAACACCTACACTGGAGATGCCGAAATACTTTCGTTATTCAAGGAAACTTAATCACAACACGAGCCGTGATTGAAAATATAATATATTCATTTTTGGTGTGTTTTTGTTTTCACTCGCGTAACAACATTAAACAACAGTACGCTGTACAATTAAAGGATCTGTTTCTCTCCTATGGAGACGTGTCTACTTCTTCGCTGTCCAAATTTAGTTCGTTCACGGACTAGGTCCTTAAATTATATTTTCGGCCAGTCAATATTCTATATACAATATACATAATATACTCTATGAAGGTATCATACTTATGTTTCTATAACTCTGTGAAATGTTAGACGATCCGATCGAAAGGAAGCCGCCACATAAACAAATCAACATTTACATGGATCTTATCTTGGTCTCGCTCGTACACGCGTGTTACCGCGCAACCGACAGATGTACCTCGATCCAACAAGGACAACATGTTACAAGCGGTTGACGGTATTCACAAGTTGATGTCACTCCCCAGCCTTTCTTAAAACTTATTCGCACTGTCTCAGGGTGATAACATCTCACTCCAGCGCTGTCCACTGCCCGGCATACCTGTGGGCTTAATTTATAATCGTACACTTTGAGCGAATATCCGGGTGGAATTTTATGCACCAGAATATTATGTCTAACTTTTCCGCCAGCGATGCTTTCGTTCGAATAAGTAAGTGTTGGGCCATTTGCAAATAGGGAACAGTCGCTTCGATTATAAATCCAAACTCCATCAACTTCGCGTGTCAACTGCAGGCCATAACCGATCTGTTCTCTCACTCTTTTAGTTCGCTCGGGAACATCACTTCGCCGATCGAGTGCAGCTAAACAGAACCCACTGGGCTCGGGTAGACTTTCAAATACGTTGATAACATCAGCAGTTCCTTCAAAAGATGGTCCAATTCTTTCACTTTGCTCCCAATAAGCGATTGAACACCACGGCCTTGGCCAACCTTTCTCCGTCGCATAGCAGTAATCTGCCCCTGCAATTGTATCCAAAATTAAGTCAATTCGCGTTCGAACACAAGATCACCCCGTAAAAGCCCAAAAAACTTGGATTCTATAAATAATTGACAATACGATGGAGTGGGGTTACTCACTCGCAACTCGTGAAACAGTTTGACAGTAGAGGCTTCACAATCGATCGAATGAAAGAGTAAATATTCGACACAACACCGCAAAGGTCAAAGCAAGGTATGTAAAATTTTATACCTATATTCCGCGGAGCAGACTCTGTGTAGGAGGTTTGGCTATCCATGGGGCAAGTTGTCGACTGAGTATGGTTACTGAAAAATCCTGCAAAGTAAAAGGAAAATAAGTGAGCGAAGCCGACGGGTTGAGTGTCTGGAACGGATACACGCACGAAACTCCATTAACACCGAATTTCCAAAGCACATACCAGAAGATTCGTCGTTTTTAACCTCCATGGCCTTGGGTAGGGCTGTATAAATCCCACTAGATGGTCCTATGAAATAAAAACGAACAAAATGATCGAAAACAGGGAAACGACACAGCGAGAAAGGCCTGTCTCGTATGCAAATGAGATGGTAAAAATGTTATAAAATCTGGTACACAAACAGTGCCACAAGAGTCGCTATGAACAAGATTTCGAATTCGATGGATTAAAACTTACCAGTGTTCACGACTGTGCTGTAGTGGAAAGGATTGATACACACTTTCTTGTCGAAGCCATTTCGTGTCGAGCAGCATGGACTACGCTTAAGTTCCGAGGAGCTTCGAACTTGCGGCAATCGAAATACTCGGTACAAAACAACTTGCGGTTCGACAACTACGCGCTTGCCCAGTCTTTCGTGCGTTGGAAAGAAAATACAACTCGTCTGAAGGCCGCCTTTCGATTCCAGCGCCGTTTGCAGAGCCGTGAATTCACTGTCGTTGAGTCGCTTTAAGATGGAATGAGTTATTGACTTCAGTTCGGCACTTTCCTCAGGCGAAAAATCCTTGCGGCCTGTGAGAACGAAGTAATTCTCGAGTAGGGACAGTTTGTTCACCAGTCTCAACAACTTGAACATATAAGCTGAACATTTGTTCTTAGCGATCACATCCAGCCAATCTGAAAGATTTGCGTGGCCTAAAATGCGAAGGAAAATTTAAGTTCCTCGATCACGTCGCAAACTTACACGTCTAGACAGCATGTAAAGAACTAGCAGATTCACATCAACTAATTCGTCGCAAAACCATAGTGCACAACGGTAACACTTGCCGACGTGCAGCAAATAGTTAAAACATTCTTATTGGCTGAAATATTGTCACGTGAATGTCTAGACGCATTGGCGCGTCTATAGTTGTCTGATGTGGTGTTACGCAAATAACAATTTCAATAAACTTCTCTGTCAGATGATTGGTGGAGACTTTGATCGACGGAAATCACTCTTGACTCCCCCCAAAGATCGAATTCACAATGAGCTTATTTCACTTTGTTTGCTCGAAATATGTCTGGTTCCTTTGTAGATTGGGGGTATTTTGTGTAAACCATGTGGTGAGCTGTTAAAAAAAAATCCCGTGGGCCGCTCCAGATGTTTGGCGAGTCGTTTCTTATATTCGCTTTGGATCGACGATGGTTCTCAATCCTGACGCAACCCATTTTTATGAAGGCATTGTCTACTTTTTTTACGTCTAGAAAACCAATTCACTTCAATACCAAATTTTAGAATGAAAATCCACTGCGGGTTTTAATTAAGGCTTCGGTTATTGCCCGCATAAGTCACGGAGTTATTCCAAGATCTAACAAGATTAATATAAGTTCGTTTTCCTTTAGATTTCATTATTTTCGCGATCCATAAGATCAGATTTTGAATTGTGAAACCCACAAAGAATTAGTTTTTAGTGTCTCTTACCACTTCAATGAAAATCGAAAGCCGCTCTTCGCCGCTTTAAAAGCCGCCATCGAGTCAAATATTAGTTTTAATAATTTGTGCCAATTAAATTGTGTTTAGGTCAGGGGATTAATTTTCAACAAAGCCAACATATGCTCATATCATGGCGTTTTGTCAGCAAGTGTGGAATTATGTCTGAGATAGCCTGTCATGAAATTGAACAGAAGTTTCCAGAGGAGAATGAATCAAAATGAAAACAGCGAATTGAAGCGCTATTGAAACTCAAACCGTTGAGTCAAAAAATGTGGTGAAAGGTGAATGTTTAGTTCATATGCCATAGGAAAGAGGGATACGTTTCCTTTACTTATTTTTGTTCCTGCTAAAATATAAAACAATCTGATTAGGGGTGTCGCGTGAATAATGGCAGACGTATGAATATGATTTAGCATCGTTTCTAATGGTGTTATCTACATATCTGTCTATTTGAATATTTTCAGTGTAAATACTCCAACTCAACTCAGACACGAAAGGGTTCAATTTATTTCCCGAAGATGACAGTATCCTGCTGTGCGAAGCCTTTCAGGAAAAAATTTCTATTTATTGATGTATTATATAAAAGAATGAAAAGCTAGATGCTTCAAATGTATTCGCTCGTCATTGACCCACTGACCGTCCCCACCCATGTGTAAGCGGTTGTTGACAAGCGCTCACGATTTGGGGCGGGCCTGTATCGGATTACTTTTGATTCAAGAATGCGTTGCAACTACAGCTTGCTTAACCCCACTCGTCTTCAGAGCCACTCGTTGTCGCCTGAAAAAAAAAAAAAAAGAGGATCCTGGTTACAAGTATCATCGTTTTCGCCCGTTTGGGGTGTCCAGTCTGTATAAACCGTGAGCTATTCAGAAGTAATCTGTCCACAACATCTGAATAAGAAACTGTTTGACGCTGCGTCGGTGGGGGTAACGAAATAATTTGAATATATCAACAAAGTTGAAATGGTAAATTGGCCACCGTTACGGCTATAAAAGCTGACGTTTCGAGCGTTAGCCCTTCGTCGGAGCGAATAGAGGAATTGTGGGTTGTGTGTGCTTTTAAAGGCAGAAAATGGAGCTACGGGCTCTGGGTAGGCGCTTATGATCAATGGGTACAGTGGCCATTGTTGACGCCCCTCCCCCCACCCGGCCCCCTCCCCCATTCGGCCCTCTGCCCCCACCCGGCACCCTCCCCCCCACCCGACCCCCTCCCCCCACTCGGCCCTCTTCCCCCACCACCACCTTACACTGATTTATTTAAAGCGCGTATTTGACCCTTTGCTCTTTATTCGGAAAACCATATTGAATACAATTTGTTTACAAAGCAATAAAAAAAAAATGATGATAATATGATAACATTTACCGACCTTTGAAATACGATATAAGCGAAACAAAAGGAAAAAAATTTCATGAAATTAAATTAATTAAAAAGGCAAGGAGCGTTAAATCAAATTTTACTTTTATCCAATACCCGAATTTTTCCCTCAGGGTAAGCTGGAGGGCACTAGAAAAACAGTAGCATGAAATTTTTTGATTTTTCAAATATAATCCAATATTCGAGAGCATTACCTAAGCCTATTAGAGAGATTAACTCGTTTCAGTCTCTTTGAGCTTACTCGAGTTTTATCTAGCATTATTGTAAATAATCCTATCCCACACCCATTTGATGATAAAATTGTTATGTAATCCCAAGAAAAAGAAAAAACCTTCCGAACCTGACCTGTCTGCTCCCGGTATAGCACCTTGACCTCGAATTTCCTAAACAATTAAACGTCGTTATTGTTCCATATGAAGGAACCGACTAAATAAATAACATCAATAATTGAAAATAGCAATGCTTATGCTAATTATAATGCTAATGAGGCTAGTGATGATAATGATTATGATGATGACAAGAATCATAATTAATTTGATTATCAATTTAACCATTAAATTTTATAATGAAAGTATCCAAATACAAACGTATCTATCTGCAGTGTATTAGCGTGAGCAATATATATATTTTTTAAACGATAGATTGATTGTTGTTTTCTTTTTATTATTAACGAGTTAAGATTTCCTTTACTGGATTCAAGTTTTCCCTCTGAGAAACAAACTACCTGATAGAATATTTAAGATGTTTTTTTCCTACCACATAGATTAAGATTAGAGTAGCTGCTAGTCCGTGACCAGAATCATGGAACGGCAACTCATCCTCGTGGAGTTTTTATGGTGTCTTGCAACTGATAGGGAACTGAAAGTAAGTTGTAGGAATTGGTCGACTGGGAACTAGCCTCATTCCCAGACTGCCAGCAAGCAAATTCTTTTGATCTTACTGTGTTTGCAGTTGTTTCAAGAAATAATGACTTGCGCTGGTATCCCTCTCTATGTTCATCGCCGCGTGTGCTCTCAACTCGGATCAGAATTTCATAGTGCTACACCCTCCAAGAGTGTATTGGGAGGAGCCCCGCGCCAGCCCTGCTGCCAACTTAAAACATATGGGGAGCGAGCTTTTAATTTTCCTTCATTGGCCAAAACTGTGGAATACCCTCTCGTTAACTGTGAAATGTTCAGCAAGCAAAAGTGGACGATAATCCTACTCTTGTGCGTTGGATCAACAGTGATCTAATCGGCCCAAAATAACGAATATAAATATAGAGGCAAGACCGATACAACGTAGATAAGTTTTAAGACGGAGCACTATATTTCGGCTCGCCAAACCAGCCTTCTTCAGGCCAGGGAAGCCTTTTTATTTTGAAGAGGCAATACTATTCATCCCAATGGCCTTAACGCTTGCGAAGAAATGTCTTAGTGTTTTCCTTCTACTATTCTTATTTCTAGTTATTTAATTTATTCAATTTACCTTACTTTACTTCTATTTCTATTTTTAATTATCTCATTGTCAATCAAATTAGTTTTACGTATTTCCGCTATTACATTATACAGCTACCTAAGTACCACCTTATTCTATGTCAATTCCCATTGCACCTGAAGAAGGCTGGTTTGGCCAGCCGAAATATAATGCTCTGTCTTAAAACTTATCTACGTTGTATCGGTCTTGCCTCTATATTTATATTCCTCTCGTTAAGTATAAAACGTTGCAAGTCAACAGAATCTTTTAAATCTACCCTTATGACGTATCTTTTTAGAAATTATTTTGAATTGTAAGAATCATTAACTGTTTTTTAGGCTTTCTTCTAATGTTACATCATTCACTGTTGTAAAGTGCTGTTGGTTCAGTGTAGAAACAGCGCTTTATAAGATAATCATTATTATTATTATTATATTATTTATTATGCAGTATACACGTTTGGATGCTAGTGAGCTAAGCAAGATAGGGCGAAAATTCGTAGCCTATCTGCATGACAGGACTGTTAACTATAATAATATCTAATACTACTTAAATATAAATGATCAATATAAAACGATAAAAGTGTCAATTGGCCCAATACTAAGATGTTCTTTTTTTAAATGTTCATGATTTATTGTTCGGTTCTTAAAATTTCCTTAACCTAAAATGTTCATAAAATACTGTTCATAAAAACCAAATCATAATGTCCTTAAAATTCTTACGATGTAACCAGTTTAAATGTTCTTGCAATGTTCAGAGTGCTACTTAATACAGCTTTCTGCATTCTCAGCAATATTTCTTTGTATCTTGTACCAGAGAAGCCTTCGTTTCAGTTTCCATAGCTTTAGACCATCATCCAAGTACATCTATAATGACGTTTACTTGTGAGATCTTGTATCCTGGGTGTTGTTTTGTTAGCTCAAGTCTAAGTGCTCCATACTTCTTGGTCTTTTCTTTGTCTTTCTTGTCTCTGTTGTTGATCCAAGGACAGCTCATTTCCACCATGAGTACCTTCTTGTTTTTGTGGTCGATGAAACGTGCATCCACACGATTAGATTGTACGTATGTATGATCAGCATATACTGGTACATCCCAGTATGCCTTATCATCAGGTGACTTATAAAGAGGTTTGGGCTTCACATCTGAGAACCATGGCGAAGTACTATCAGCGAGCTCTAGGTCTTTGAGCATCTCAAAGAAGAACACTTTCAAAGAGCAAAATTGTGCCTTTCTAAGTACTTGGACTGAGCTAATGATAGACATCCAGCGAGTACATTGCCATGCTCTTAGGACCTTTGCCACACATTCTACATTTGACATCGTCAAGTTCTTGTCCGTTGTTCCAGTCTTGTATGCCATGTAGACCTTTGCTGGTGCGAGCTGTTCGTACAGTTCCATGATGCCTGCGATACAGTGGGTAGGAGCACATTGCCATTTATTGAGCCATGAAAAACAATTTTCAAGGCTCAGTTGATCATCTTGCCATCTTGCTTTTACTATTATTATTATTATTATTGTAAAATTCCTATATTTTGGATTTTCATCTAGACTGTTGGTTCCGGCAGCAATAATTGAAACTGACCTCATTCCTTTGTCCATAATGTCCGTAGTTAGGCCTTTATTGATTGTACTGGTAAAAGTAGCATATTATGCTACTAACAGTGCCCGATTTTTTTTCAAATTATGCTCAGTTAAGCTCGTTCTTGAAAATTATGCTACTTTTTCTTAGTGTATACTTAAAAATAAAACACACAAAACTAGTCTAAAGCCCAGAATTATATATTTATTGTTAACAAAACATCGTGTTTCCTTTATCTTGCATTTGAGTTACACACTTTGTCTTGATGACTCGGCTTCTCTCGACAAAGTGCTCCTGTAATGGTTCGTTCTCTCAACTTCGACTTCTTGATCTTTTCTTCCTCACTGGCGTGTTTTTCGGAAGTACAATGGGATGAAAAAATGCTCTTTTATATGAAACAACTTCTCTGCAAGCACTGCAAAACATCGTGTTGCCTCTAACACTTAGATAATGACCTGGAAATTGATTGATGCGATCATGTAATGGGACTTTTTTTGCGTCAGATGCCCCCTGGTCTTGCATGTGCTGTTGGTTTTCTTTAGGCTCCGATCTCTTGCAATTTGAGCGGGTTGTGGCCTATCAGGCAGCTGTTCTCCTTCTAAGTTGCTCGACACCATTTTTTGCCTGTGAAAGCGGGAACTGAGACCGACGCAATCTTTACTTCCACTGTGCCCAGTCCTCTAGACGACCAACGACGCAGTATACACCGAATGCAAATATGGCGTCCAATTTGAGTTGCCATTGTTCTGGACTCACTAGCCTCTCACACATTTAATAATCCTTTTGTGTTTTCACGCGAAGACGAGGATAGGGAGTCCAGAACAATGGCAACTCAAACTGGACGCCATATTTGCATTTGGTGTATTACGGTAACTTTCTTTCCCTACCCCAGACGAAGGAAAATAGACTGAACCATGGACAGGACCTGAAAATAATCAATCTTAAGAGACCAAGCAAGTGATGACTCTTGTATCTTCCCTTCAAAAAACTAAAAACATGCCGATTATGCTAGCGTGCTACTTTTAGAAAAAGTGCAAAAATTATGCTGGTTTTTCCAAATTATGCCAAAAATTATGCGAGCACAATCGATAAGGGCCTATCCGTGGTGAGAACGTTCGATATAAAACGGACTGCCCTTGTACTACTGCCAAACAAAAAAAACTGGATCAAGCCTTCCCCCCCCCCCCCCCCAGAAGGTTTTATAAGAGCCTGCAGAAGATTTTTTATCAGAAATGAGCGATGGTCGTTGGAATCAATCTTAGCTGCAAGGAATGGAATTGCACTAAGCCCTTCCCAAGGAAAGACACAAGAGAAACCGCGGTCGTCAGGGGCCTGAGGCGGGCTTCTTCTCCAGAAGTTTACAAAACCGTGTTGGAGTTTAATAATAATAATAATTGTTATTAACTTATACTGCGCTAATATCAATATACATTTTCATCAGCGCAGAGACTGACTGAAAAAAAAGCAAATAGAAAAGGAAAAAATCTTGTAATAAAATAATGTATATGCTAAACATATGTCAATAAAAAAACCTAAAAACGTATAATAGTGTAATTTGAGTACAAAAACATATATAATCTAATCTGATGTAATTCGATATTTAACAACCAAAAGCTTCTTTAAATAAATACGTCTTTAAATATTTTTTAAAAAGATTCAACGATTTTTAATTTGTAATATAATATGGAACAACATTTCAAAGTTTTGGTGCGGCTGTTTGAAAAGATCGGTCACCGAGTGTGGAGTACATCTTCCCTTTTGGTAATTCTAGTGATAGATCATCATTACAAGATCATAATCTGTACCTTCCGGAGGTCTTTAACTTAATTAATTCTAGTATATAATTAGGCGCAAGCTCATGAACAGCCTTATACGTGATCAGAAGGATCTTGAATAAATTACGTTGACGAATGGGAAGCCAGTGAAGTTTAAAAAGTAATGGAGTAATGTGACAATAATGATTTACTAGCCATGAATATCAACTTTGCCGCTGTATTTTGCACTCTTTGTAACTTATTGATTTGATAGCCTGGCAGCCCAAAATATAAACTATTGCAGTAGTCGATACGACTATAAACTAATGCATGAATTAAAATTTCAATCGATTTTTTGTGTTAAATATTTCCTTATTCTACGTAAATGAGGGCCCGACCGAAAACCGCTATGGCGAGTTGGGCTCCCTCGTTAAATATTATTATCATTGCTATTATTATTATTATTATTACTATTATTATTATTATAAATTATGTAGGTGATAAAAGGCTGTACTACAGGTTTTATTTATATGAGTGTTCATCGTTAGTGAAGGGTCTAGCCACACACCCCTACTTTTTAACTACTTTACTTGGTGCAGTAAATGGTTTGAACCCGGGGGTAACATGTGAAGGTGTAGTATGATCGTCCGGGTGAGTGTAGTCCTGAGAAGGACTGTTGTCGGTGGCAGTGACTGACGTTTCGACAACCTGTGCGGAAGTCATCATCAGAGTCAAGTGAATGATTGTTGTCAGTAGAATGTTCTTATTCCAGTTCGTGTGAAATGATCGGTTGGTTTTGCCGTGATGTTATTGGCTGTAAGACTCAAGTGACGTAAGTCGGTCGTGATTGGTCTGTTTCGGTCTGTCGGTAAAGCTAGGTTGTTCTTTTTCGGTCGTTTGTGATGTTTATGTCGTGAATGAGTCGTTTGTATGGGGCGGGTAGTTGTTGACATCTGTTTAGGGGAGTCTGTTCTAAGTTAGTAAACCAGCTTTCCAGAGTCAGTCGTTGAAAATAGTCAGTGCTGTAGGTTAGGCATTGCGCAGAGTCCCAGTCAATGTTGTGGTTGGTAAGTCGATGGTGTTCAGCAATGTGATTGCTGACATCACCTTTCCTCGTCGCCCGTCTGTGTTCAGTCAGTCTTGTTGTGAGGTTTCTGCCAGTCTCACCGATGTAGGAGGCTTGGCAGTCGGAACAATTGATCTTATAAATCGTTCCCTGTCTGTTCCTCGGTTCGTCTTTGTCTTTAACGTTGGTTAGTAACTGACGTAGTGTGGTGATGGGTTTGTGGGCGACGCGGATATTGAAGGGTAGTAAGATGCGCGAGATGTTTTCGGACATGCCTTTTATGTACGGTATGGTTGCTGTAGTCGTAGGGGTTGCGGTGTCGTTTGTTTCGGTAGTGGTAGTGGGTCGTTGGCTTACCAGGCACAACGACAACTCATTACGAACGACAGTTTACAGGAAACCGACACACACCGACAGATTACTAGACGAGTCATCCTACAACCCTACATCGCACAAAGCCACAACTATCAGAACTCTAACACGACGCGCACAACTAGTATGTGACTCGACAGACAGCTTATCCGACGAGAACAAATACCTTCACCGTGTTTTTACGAAGAACAACTACAACAACGACTTCATCCGACGAAACACTCACCGACCCACTACCACTACCGAAACAAACGACACCGCAACCCCTACGACTACAGCAACCATACCGTACATAAAAGGCATGTCCGAAAACATCTCGCGCATCTTACTACCCTTCAATATCCGCGTCGCCCACAAACCCATCACCACACTACGTCAGTTACTAACCAACGTTAAAGACAAAGACGAACCGAGGAACAGACAGGGAACGATTTATAAGATCAATTGTTCCGACTGCCAAGCCTCCTACATCGGTGAGACTGGCAGAAACCTCACAACAAGACTGACTGAACACAGACGGGCGACGAGGAAAGGTGATGTCAGCAATCACATTGCTGAACACCATCGACTTACCAACCACAACATTGACTGGGACTCTGCGCAATGCCTAACCTACAGCACTGACTATTTTCAACGACTGACTCTGGAAAGCTGGTTTACTAACTTAGAACAGACTCCCCTAAACAGATGTCAACAACTACCCGCCCCATACAAACGACTCATTCACGACATAAACATCACAAACGACCGAAAAAGAACAACCTAGCTTTACCGACAGACCGAAACAGACCAATCACGACCGACTTACGTCACTTGAGTCTTACAGCCAATAACATCACGGCAAAACCAACCGATCATTTCACACGAACTGGAATAAGAACATTCTACTGACAACAATCATTCACTTGACTCTGATGATGACTTCCGCACAGGTTGTCGAAACGTCAGTCACTGCCACCGACAACAGTCCTTCTCAGGACTACACTCACCCGGACGATCATACTACACCTTTACTTTACTTGGTGTTATCTGGTCGTTTCCTACACTGAGGTGCGTAGTTTTTACTTTGGCCAGTTGTTGTTTTGGGCCAATAAGTATCAGCTCAGTTTTATCAGAATTCAATTTAAGTTTGACAACTTTCATCCAATTGTAGATATCATTAATACATTTTCCATGTTCGCTATGGCTTCAACCTCGCCAGTTTGTTCCTTTGGAGTAAAAGACATGTACAATTGAGTGTCGTCAGCGTAGCACATTACAGTCGGTAGGTGTAGTTTGACGATCTCAAGCAGCTCTCCAGCGTAAATTGTAAATAATAGTGGGCAAAGACAACTCCCCTGTGGCAAGCCAAACTTCAAACTAAATGATCGTGATTCGGCACCATTGACAGTAACACGTTGAGATCTATTTTGTGGGTACGACTTAAACCAGTGTAGAGCGGCATCTGAGACTGATTCCACATCTTGTGTTAAGATGATCAATTAACACTTAATGATCTATTGTGTTAAATGCGGCACTCAAGTCGGTAGTTTGGAAAATATAGGATGCTGGAATTTGGAACAGGAACCGCAATATTTGGAATACCCGGAATTCCTGGAATGATCGAAAAATAATAATTTTTAAAAAATAAAAGTAAATTAATAAATATATAAGAATATTGATGATTAAAAATTGATGTTAAATTCACAACTTAATTAAACAATTTGATACGAAGTTTTCTCTGAGGGTCCCAAAAAATAAACACTTACCGGCACTGTTCATGGAGATACACGTATTAGAATTAAAAAAAAGTCTGCGTCAGGCCAGTAGCCCATACAGCCTAAGCGACGAAATATTTGTACTCTTCCTTCTCCCTGAATGGGATG
Source organism: Stylophora pistillata (assembly GCF_964205215.1). Taxonomy (NCBI): domain Eukaryota; kingdom Metazoa; phylum Cnidaria; class Anthozoa; order Scleractinia; family Pocilloporidae; genus Stylophora; species Stylophora pistillata. Next base: position 1,512,160 of record NC_142519.1, read on the forward strand.
CTAATGCATCACATGGTTTCTCCCCGTTTTAAATTCGCCTCCACTCATTTACTGACAGCTGTAGGATGTCTAGAGCGCCATGACCATTAGGCCGCCACGCTTTTCCAGCTGGAATCATTGCAGAAGATTAAATAAATGCAATATTTCTAATTAGTTTGGTAGTTCAATTGTAAAAAGCTCAGAACTATTACAACATAAAACTCTACCTTAAATAATTTTTAACCACACATTGGGAGCTATCAATAACAGCCGTCTACAGTGATTGAGAGATTGTCAGTTACTCGGCACCTTTTCGCGTTTATTACAAATACCTTGAATAGATAACTTTGAATATAAACCTTGTTTAGAAGAATCCATCTGTACAAGGTTTATATTGAAAGATGTGTATTCAAGCCGGTATATAGAATAAACGCGAAAAGGTGTCGAGTAACTGACGATCTTTCAATTTTAACTGTAGACAGCTGGTCTGGTAGCTGCTTTGATAGCTCCCAATGTGTGGTTAATTTAAGGTAGAGTATTAATTTGTAATTGTTCGGAGCTTTTTATAAGTGAACTATTAAACTAATTGGAAATATTTCATTTGTTTAATCTCAGTCTGCAATGGTTCCGGCTGGAAAAGTGTGGCGGCCTAATGATCATGGCGCCCTAGACATCCTACAGGTGTGTAAATGGGCGGAGGCGAATTTAAAACGGAGAGTAACCATGTGATAGACTAGCATCCCATCCAGGGGGAAGGGAGAGTACAAATATTTCGTCGCTTAGGCTGTATGGGCTACTGGCCTGACGCAGACTTTTTTCAATTGTAATACGTGCATCTCCATGAACAGTGCCGGTAAGTGTTTTTTTTTTGGGACCCTCTGAGAAAAATTTCGTATTAAATTATTTAATTAAGCTGTGAATTCAACATTAATTTTTAATCATCAATATTCTTATTTATTTATTAATTTACTTTTATCTTTTTAAAATTTATTACCGCCGCCTGGTTAGCTCAATTGGGAGAGCGCCGGACTGCTGTGCGGGAGGTCGAGAGTTCAATACCGGCCGGACCAACACTCAGGGTCTTAAAAAATTAACTGAGAAGAATATGCTTCCTTTCTTTAACATCAAGAAATGGTTAGATATTCTAGTCTTCTCGGATAGGGACGAATAAATGGAGGTCCCGTCTCCTGCAGGGTTAGGGGCAGGAGACGTTAATTTCCCACGCACGAGATTACTGTGTGATGGATGTCCTCCCCTGGGGTGGGATGGGTGGGTAACAGGACCCCCGTTGATACCAGTGTTTACTACACTGAAGGGGCTATCCTGTATAAATATAGATGTCTGTCTGTCTGTCTGTCTCTATTCTTCGGTCATTCCGGGAATTCCGGGTATTCCAAGTATTCCGGTTCCGAATTCCGGCAAACTACCACTCAAGTCTAGTAGTATTAATAGGGTCACATGTTGTTTGTTCATATTCACAAGAAGATCGTTTTTCACTTTCAATAGAAGTGTTCCTGTTCTGCAGTTCTTTCGGTAAGCAGATTGCTGACATATCGATCCGGATAGATATTGTGGACGCAAAGATGGTTTTGTACTTGGTTGAAAATAGCTTTTTCAGCCACCTTTGACATAAGAGACAAGTTACTGACTGGTCTGAAACTCTGAAATATGTTGATGTCAGCGCCAGGCTTGGAGTAACTAGAGGCTCCTTCCATACTCTAGGGAAAACCCCAGTCCTAAGGGACTTGTTTATTAACAGTGTGATTACAGGTAGAAGCTCATCACATTTCCAATTAGCTTTAATGGCATTGGGTCCAATGGACAAGATTTACTGGATGAGTGTTGTATAAGGGCTTTGGCATCCTCCTTTCTGAGATCTTTAAACTCCTTCATAACAACATCAGGTGGAAGAAGAGGAGGAGTAGGTCTAGGTTGAACGGAAACTTCGTCAGCATCATGACGACTTCGGATATCGGATATCTTTTTAAAAAAGAAAGATCCTAAGTCATTAACAAAACATGAAGCATCAATAGAAGTTGGCAATCTATTAGAAGTTGGCTTTTTCAGCAATGAACTTGCAGCACGAAATAATTTACCCTGGTCGTGACTATTTTCAGCAATGAAATCCGTGTACAAATCAGCTCGTGCTTTATCCTTAAAGTTAGCTAGGTCTACTGTAGACTTAGTCCTTCTCCATTTTTCTCTGCTCTTCGTCTTTCATGCTTTGAAACCCTGATTTCTTCTGTAAACCATGGAATGCGTGGTCTTTCTACTATTTGTTCTTGTTACAAGCGGTGCGAGGAAGTGATATTTGACCGAGGCTTCTCCCTGATATAAAAATAAATGGAAGAATTTTCCTCCTTTATTATTTCAGCTTACTTCGATTCAATACATATACAATACTTAATTTCAGAACAACATACAAATACATAGTTATTAAGAAAAAGGAAACCCAGAGGTTAACCCTATATCAAGGTCTCCTATTTATGTATAAAATCTTACAGAACTAGTCAATAAAAATATAAAAAAGTCGAATAAGAAGAAGCTAAATATCATAAATAAATATAAAATGGCGATTCAATAAATATTTATATGTTTCTTCAATTTTGATTTAAACTCACTAACGTTAGGGCTGTCACAAAAATTGAATACATTAATAGGAAGATTATTCCAGGGTTTGATATGTCAACGAAATATTGTTCGTGCATATCGCTATACAGTGAAGAAGAAGAAGAAGAAGAAGAAGAAGAAGAAGAACAACAACAACAACAACAAGAAAAAGAAGAAGAAGAAGAAGAAAGAAAGAAAGTTTTATTCCACCATCATCGCAGCTAATCTGAATTACAATGTGGTTACAATCATACGACCATGAAAAATTACAAAAGTTGATGAAAGAGGGACTGGGTTACAATGAGTTTTATAATAAAATTACAAATAAGTTTATGCTTATACAAGTTGAATGGGCGTATAAACGGTCTAAAAGTCTAATAATTGTTAAAAGCTAAGCTAGTACTCCGGAAAAAACGTTGACGGTTGACGGTTAAAAATAAGCTGTTTTGATGGTTGATGGTTAAATTTTAGGTCATTTGACGGTTGACAGCTAATTTTTTGGAATGTCGTTTATATAACGAACTAAACGCGTTGTTATTTTTCATTATGACGCGTTTGTAAAGAACTGTTAATTCATAACACCTTTTATTGATAAATGACTGAAGTTTTACGACGTGCACCGGCAGAAATGTTTGCACAAAGGAAGTCAATTCTGTCGCCAACCATTCTTACTCGCGACTAGAAGTTAAAGGACTTACAGAAATGCATTTTTGTGATATATTTTTACTTCTATTTCTAAACAACAGAACTTGAATCCAATTAAAGTAATCGTTCTGTTCTTAATTAAGGATATCTGAGACATTTGACGGCTAACATTGGCTTGCTTATTCGAAGGTGGACGGTAAAAATATTGCGTTTTTAACGGTTGACAGTTAATATTTTGGTCATTTGACGGTTGACGTCGACGGTTATCCCATTGAGACCCATTAACAAACGGGAAATCCGCAAACCGCAATGAACACCAAAAACCGAAAAACCGAATTTTGTTTTTTTTGGCACAAAAACCGATTTAAAAAGAGCGAAAACATCCTAATGTTCTCCCCCCTACAATCTTTGAAATGAATAGATGAGATGCGGCACTTTTTACTATTTCATTTCATGATTAAGAGGTACTGAATTAAGTTCATTGTTATCTATTGAGTTAAATAACTGTCATAATCTAACTTTATTTTTAAACTCGTCTGTTATTATTCAATATCATGGTTATGAAGAAAGAACCAAATGTAAACAATCGCGTAAAATACGTAATACATGTATACAATTTTAACAAAATTACAGATATGTGAATTTGTATATGTGCACGGGAAATTTCTTTAATTAAAAGAACATTAAATTGATAATTTTTCCAGTCTAATAGAAACAATAACGTTGTTTTATCGACTAATCCGCGATGTAAGCAAGTCGATCAATTATATATACTCCAATATCCTCATCAACTTTTTTACCTATATGGTTTCCGTTACATCACTAAGATCGTTGTTGAACAATTGACCGGTCGAAAGCTTAGATTCCCGCTAAGGTTTTATCCAACTTCAAAATAGCCTGCGTAGCGGCCCCAAAGGGAGGGGTGAAGGGAGTGGGGAGCCGAGCGGAGAGAGGCTTGGGGAAGGCCCCCTGCCCCCTCCCCCCTCTAGGGCCGCTACGCAGGCTAACTTTAAATAAATTTCCGTCACAGAAACCACCTGGATATTACTGACGAGATGACGTATCTGAGATAGGTCTCTTAGACTATAGTAAACGCTATTTAAAAAAAAAAAAAACGTCTTAGGTTGATGAATTAGTTGATTTAAGTGTAGCAGATTTCATTTCAGTGATTACATGTTGATTATCAAAATACAGGGCTGCAATACGTGAAAAAAGAGCGCCGGTAGGGATAATCTTATTTTGTTTCGCCTTGTTGTCTTTAGTGCCAAATGACAGGTCTCAAAGTCCCTGTAAAAATAGAGAAACGCGATGCAGTATCATTCATAGCACTGTACTGGTAACAAAGTCTCATTCTAGTCTACATCCATTAGTACTTGGTATTAGCATTTTTTCACAGAATTCATAGAAGTGCATGTGAATACTGAATGCGGAATTGTTTACATTGTATGCCTAAAAACCAGAGGCGCCAAATGTCAGAATGGGAAATTAAACTTTGATCCCCAAAATAGTTGCTCACCGTCGAAAGGTGTTCATTTTTTGTTCCGAAAAGAACCCCGGCTGCAATGTGATCGTCGGAAACAGAAATAAATACAATATCTGATGGAAACCGAAGAGTTCTATTAGAACGTAAAATCATACTCGTGAGAAGACGTTAAACGTTTCCGCCTTAGAGAGAGAGAGTCACCATGGGTCACGAAGAGTTGCCCACAAATGTTGCACCCCAAATGTCATCATTGGTGTCAATTTACTGTAAACAGAACAATTCTGAGCAAACAAACCTAACTTCAACTTGACTGACTGATTCTCACGAGCCATATTTGATTCGGGCGGTACTGCATTCGTCTACTGTCTTTTTCAAAATAACTTTGTGGTTATTCGCGCAGTGAATTCTGGACTATTAGTAAAGGTTGCGGGAATACTTTTTTTTTAAATCCCCGTCACATCGTTGAAAACAGATTCGATCGTTTTCATTGTGGATTAGCTTCATTTAATGAAAATAACAGAAAAATTTATTTTCCATGTAGAAATGGGAAACAAAAAAAAAAAAACAAAAAAAAAAACAAAAAAAAAAAAGCGATCTTTAGTCACGTGACGACATCTCTACTCAGATCAACCGCAGCTTTGTGTCAATGTCGGGAGCACAATGACGTCAATAGTACGAGAGTTGCAATTGGCTAGTGGTGGGCGTACCTCCCACGTAAAGGTTATGAGAATGCCTCACCTGTCAGTCAAGAAATGGACTCGATCCTGTGCAAAGAAAGGGGTGAGCGAAATTTGCGATTCGATTCACGTTTGCTTCCAAGACCAAGTGGTGAACACTGGCTTGTAACAGAACTGGAGTGACCAGGATTAGCTAGAGTGTTGTCGTAATATGACTTCTCTTCTTCCTTTCACGCCACCCATTGTTAAGAGGTTGCTGGGCTGGAAGCGGAGTACAGACGACGATGATAAATGGGCCGAGAAAGCAGTGAAGAGTTTGGTAAAGAAATTGAAAAAAACTGGAGGCCTTGAAGAGCTGGAAAGAGCGATTACGAACCCGGGTATTCCTACAAAATGTGTGACAATACCTCGCAGTTTAGACGGCCGTTTGCAAGTGTCGCACCGTAAAGGTCTGCCTCATGTGATTTACTGTCGACTATGGCGTTGGCCGGACTTGCAAAGCCATCATGAATTGCGACCTATCGAGTCGTGTGAATACGCTTTTAGCTTGAAGAAAGATGAAGTTTGTGTGAATCCTTTCCATTATCAGCGAGTAGAAACACCAGGTAATTTTACAGTCAATGTTATGCACAATTCCTTATGTAAAGAATGCTTTGCGGTTATAGAAATACCTGGTTTGTGTTCGTTCGGCGTCCCAATTAGTCTATCGAGTTTTGTTTTGATCTCAAAGCGCGTGTTACATTACTTTGTACACTGTTCGAGTTGTCTTCTGCGATCGTTTTGGATGGTAGGAGATCTGAATATTTTACTTAAGTATGAAATTATAATTTACCTTTTCGAAAGCAGTAGGGATTACAAGCGAACATGCTGCTAACACATCCTTGTAATGCCTAAGTTGTGAAAAAAATGAGTATGTTTCTTCCCCTATTATTGCGCTCTCGTCCATGTGTTTGGTAATTGCGAGATATGTAAGCAGGAAAGTGTGCATTTTTGACTGCAGAAATGTAATCCTCTCGAGGAAAAGATTCTAGACGAATGACCACTTCAAATTTAGCCTTTTCATTGATAGTTTGTCAACCAACACAACATTAATCGGCCGTTGTATCTCGTATTATTGAATGAAGGAACATGTGTTCAAAAACCTGGAAAATGTGTTTCAAAGGTTGTGCACGTTCCAATGTAATTTTTCCTCGCCTTTCGCTATCAGCTGTTTCTGACGCCCAATATTAAATTGCTGCTTTGTAGATAGAGTCTTTGATCGGATCTGATCGGTTAATTTCCATTTTCAAAACAGATGCCTTGATTTTGCGAAGGGTCATATTCGATGGTAAAATTGTGTGATGCAACGTAAAACTTGGTCACTGGCTGGTGTTGGTGGACTTTTTGTGTGAAGTTTATGCGGGATGGTTGTTTGGCACAGTGTTTTTATTCCTGATGGTCGCTGCCAAGGTTTTTTTTTAACACCTTGGTCAATTTCTTTACGTTTAGTTGTCGATTTATGCTTAGCGTGTTATGGACACTAAAGGAAATATGCCGCTATCCCACAGATTTACATTTCAATCAGCTTTCATGGGTTAGGTTTGGATCCTTTCTGCAACATCTCAATGGCCTTTAGACTGACTCGATTAAATGTTACTTTAGATGGTGTTGGTCGAATCGTAGAATTTTGGAAATATGGTCGATCGAGTGAATGATTATTTGACGGTGTGTGTACGTCAAACGCAATGTGTTTGTGTTAGCGCCAAGAACAAAATCGATCTTCTCGCTGCAAAGCAAACTTTCAAGTACTTTTTAGGGTTAGTTTGACAGTGTTCAATAACACATTGTTCCACTTAAGTTTTATATTTATTTGAAAGTTACAAGAACATTTATTTTACGAACTTCATACGTGATATGATCAAGCGACCAGTTGTTTGTTGTAAGTCGTATTAAAAGATCAAGCAATGAAATGGCATAGATACCGCGTCGAACATTTTCGCAATGTTTCCAAATGGAAGTTAATTTCCTGCGTTCTATACATTAAAGCTCTCAGGTCGTGAGTTATTGTTGACCCAATAATTTTATTTCTCTCTATACTATTTGTAACATTCGCCACGCTAGTGCCTCTCTCTATTTCCGTCTTTTTCAAATTAAATTAATGAGGAGAAATTATCAACCATTTATTGTTCACGAACACGAAACTTTGTTCGATGATGCGTAGTAATGCAAAGTCAAACAGCGTGAATATGTATACAAGTTTTGTTTTGCATTGTTCTGGAGGTAATTTGTACGAGAAATCAAATACAAAAAATTGGGCTTGTCTCCGGAAGGGAGTCTCCATACGTTTTCTTGTTATCTGATATCCAGCCAATGATCAACTGCAGATTTTTCGTCATTTTCAAGTTTTTCACGATTGTTAAGTGAACGAGTTTTCCATGAAATGCCAGAATAATAGAATTTTCGTTTATATTGTTCTCATCGCATTGTTGTTTATGATTTCGTTCGAATCGTTTCACAGTCTGTGGTGACGTTGTTACATGATATCAGAAAAATGCTAATTGCCATGCTTTGTTTCTCCTCACGTTGTTCTAGAAACTTTGTTTTCCTTTTTGCAAGTTAACCCTAACCCACTGTAATATACTAACTTCTATATTTTCTCTTCTGGAATTTTACTATCATTTGTTCTGTGGAAAATTAGGTATAGGGTTTCTTTGTTTTCTTTTTAGAGGAGTGAACAGTTCTTGTTATTGCTAAAGCTTTGTGTCTGTCCAAATAGTTTATTTTATGTCTTATATTTTGAAGCATACATTGGTGCAATGTTTAACATGCTTATGTCTTAAACATTGATATCAGCTCTCAGAGGTTTATATTGGTCAAGGGTGCGACTGGTGTGGTGTGTGTGTGTGTGTGAGAGACTTAAATCAGCAGAAGATGTCAAGCAAAGCAAATACTTCAAAATATTGTTTATTGGGCTTAGGCATACCCCATTTGCTATGTTTGGTGCATTTAGTAACAATAGCAACGCTTAAATCTTGTAATAATGAGCATTACCCATTAGGTGTTAGCTGCAGTTTAAACTGCTGTAAACCTTGGAATGGTGGGGTTTTGTTTAATCTTCCTGTTTAATCAGGGTTGACATTATCATTTAATAAGGAAATAACACTATGTGACTTTGATCAATCTGAAGTGCTAAATGAATTCATTTAAGTTTACTTATCAATCATACAAGCTTGAATTTGCCTGTGCAACAAATCATTGTTTAAAATGAAATCTTTAGCTAAGGAAAAGTTTCAAACTCTACAACATTTTTTTGGAGAGTTCAAACAATCTATTATCTGTTCCAGTGGGCTGACTGTGTAGATAAATAACCTACTTATGGGTCATGACCTGGTTAGATCTGTGAAGTTCTAGATCAGAGACAAGGATTTACTAATTGTAAGAGTATTGAAACCTTTGCAGAGACATCCATTTTCCAGTCACAGCTTTGGAGAGTATTATTATCTATTAAATGACAATGTAAAACTGATAACTATATATTTGTATTAACAATCCTTGATATCATATATCTGAACACTTACAATCAAATCTGTAGTATTGATAAATAGAGACTTGGATCTACAGCCGGATATCCGGTAACTAAATACATTCTAACTACAACAAGTTTGAAACTAAGCAGAAACTACATCTAAGTTATAACAATAAACAATCTAGATTTAAAATCATGGTATTTTTTGTGAAATAAAAATTAATAATGTAACTATTTGTCAGTAATACCTGTTTATGATGCTTTCATGAATTATTTTATAATTTTGTGCAAACTATGTTAAACTATAATAGTACAAGTTGTAAGGAAAATGATGATAATTCAGGTGAGGTAAAATCTGTGCTGTAATTCTTGTTGTTCCCAACTTTTTGGCCAAAGACCATGAATAGCTTTTGTGGAAGAGTATTGCTTGTTCAATAATTGAGTGTCACCATATTTAAACAAGTAGCCTATTATTTAGTTAATTGCTATAAATTGTTTCATTTAGTTCTTCCACCTGTCCTTGTTCCACGTCAAACAACTGAAGTTCCCAGGGAACGCCCAGCACTGCCTGAATACACCAGACCAGAAAATACCTCATTTCCTACCCAAGAGCCTACTAACTCCCCATTCCAGTTGCCTGGTAGGTACAATGTTTTATCATAAATGACAGGAAGTAAGCAGTTGATGAGAAGCCCTATGCCTGTTAATCAGTGAGTAGCGGGAATTCCTTACCCATGAACCTTTATCTGAAGTCTGCACATTATCATTATTAATACTGATTATGTGGTTGCCTGGTCCTACACTCATTTCTATAGCATGAACAGGCAAGGAGCATACTTGAATTTCTGTTTCAGTGAGGAACACTCAGTTATCTTTAAAAAAAAAAAAAGAACCTTTTGTTTACCACAATTTTTTGGTAATCATTTGTACTCTTTTGGAGAAAGGCAGCATAAAAGTGAAGTTTTGTGCTGAAGAATGCAACTCAGTGATCTTTGAATGGCTTGAACACTGACTCTCTAAGTAGGAGTCCATAGTGCTAACCATTTGTCATTTAGTTGGTATTTCTTGAGAGATTAAATTAGACTTGAAATGGAGAGAAATTTTTTTTCCTATCATTTCATGACAATGTAGTGGTTGAGGTTCCTCCAAACCTTTGTGGGTATCTTTCTGAAATAGATTTGTATAGGCTACTACAATCTGTGTATCAATAATCTGATTATTTGATGCTGAATTTTGAAAAGTGCAGGGTATTCTGACTGGTTATTCCTATAATGAAAGGAAGGAAGCCAGTAAACAGCTAAACAACCAAACACCTTTCTGTCAAGTTGATGGGATATCAAAATGCAATCTCTGATTAAATATTACTGCACATTAATAATCACAAAACATTCATTCCTCCAAGTGTGCAAGCATTTCTCCATATTCCTAGTAGTTTTGTTTTAAGGAGATAATTCCAGCTCTTTGGTAGTATTCATAGGGCTGCCAGGAGGGAAGTTCATGAACCAGTACTTAATTTTGCAAATGCCAACTCAGTTTTTTGACTCGCTGTTTTGTGAACATTTGGGTGAAATTTGACAAAACTGCATCAATTCAGCATACATCATCGAATTCATTTATCAAAACTATTGCAGGGCTCAACGCTAACCTTTCAAGTTACTAGCTGAGAAGTTAGTGACATCTTAGATGTTATGGCAAATTTCAGTTCGTTTACCAGCCAAACTGACATGTAGAAATAAAAAACCACGAGCCAAAACTGAATTTCTACTGGTCTTTGGCTAGTTGGCTACCATTAGTGTCCAGCCCTGTATTTGATAACAAAACTTTTTAATGTGAGTGGTTTTCACCTGCTTGAATTGAGCATCCAATATTATATTTTATAATGTTATAGTTTACAGTTTACATGTCATGCATGTGTAATTGGATGGTTTGCATCATGTGCATGCTGACCTCTATATAATAAAGTCCTCGAATGCCACTTGGCTAGTAAGTTGAAAAGTTAGTGTCAAGCCCTGTTAGTAGTGGGAAAAGTGAACCGCTGATTATGTATCTTTATCACATGACTCGGGCAGTCAGAGGGCCAATAACTAAAATCAACCAATCAAAATGCTCTATTGCCGGTCAATATTCTCTCAGTATTGGACCGGGCACTGTCCCGAATGATACTGCACTTGTGTCCCTTTGAACTTCAGTCGTATAATAAATCTCTCATTAACCAAGCTTGCTCAGGACTGTACTGGAAGAATATCAGCCCTCGGTCTTTTTTGTACGGACCTTGCTGCGCTCGGTCCATACTGTCAAGACCTCAGGCCGATATTCTCCCAGTACGGCCCTCGCACTTGGTTAATAAGATATATATATATATATATATGAACATTTCCCTTAAAGCTGCTGGGCCTTATTGTTTGTGGATCATGCCTTTTAGATGTTAATGTTTTTGCAACTGAATGCATGGCTTAAAATTAACGGTAACCGGTTAACCAATGGTTAGTAATTTTCCACATTTGGTTACTAAAATTTGTCCAACTAACCCAACATGGCTAGTAAAATTTTCTAACATATTTAAACATTGGTAGACCTCAGGACAAAGAGCATGTAGACCTGACTCTCAGAGGAATACTTGGAATACTCAAGTTGTTAAGTCAACTTTAACTCTTATTAGAGAATGTGCTTTAGATGTACTGTTCTTGACTAATCATGGTAAACGAGAGGGAAATAAAATAGGTGCACAATTGTCAACATTTTTGAGGTCACCATGCAATTTCAGCCACTCTTTAATTTGTCCTAGTCATTATTATCAAATTGATAATAGTCATTATTATCAAATTGATAATAATGACTAGGACAAATTAAAGAGTGGCTGAAATTGCATGGTAACCTCAAAAATGTTGACAATTGTGCACTTATTTTATTTCCCTCTCGTTTACCATGATTAGTCAAGAACAGTACATCTAGAAGATGTTCAATATTTGAGATATGGTAACTTGTGAGCTTGGATACCAACTTTATAATTTGGTGAGTAAAAACGATGTCTACTAACCCGAAGGGTTAGTGATCCAAGAATTAAATTCGAGGCCTGGAATGTATACTCAAGTGACATGAAATGACTAATACAAGCTTTTTTCAATATTTTTTGGGATTTTGTTGTAATATCATGCTGTCAGGGTCTTGTATCTGGCAAAGAAGATGGTTTCATGTCATGGTGATTAACTAGCATTGGTTCTGTTGTCTGTTGCATGCACAGATACTCCAGGTTATATGTCAGAGGATCAGTGCTCAGTTTCAGGAGATCAACCACAGAGCATGCAGACAGGTAGGGCCCTAAGTAGGTCTTTTCAGTCTTAATTCATCTCATGGTTATAGATTTAGATTTATTATGATTTATTCCACAGTATTACAAGTATATAACAAATAATTAAGAAAAATAAAAAGGAAAAAAAAAAAATAAGCAGTGGGGTAGGAGACAACCAAAAGTGCAATGGTACCATACTAGGCCACATCACAATATTTTGACTTACTTTGACTTACTTTTACTATGAACAAGGATAATCCTCGGAGCAGCTTCAGTAAATTAATTGAGTATCAAAAGCAATATGCAAATCCTTTCACTTTTCATCAGTTTCCCTTGTGTTTGGTGTACAAAACATTAAACACATGCGTGTTAGATAACCAAAACCACACTCTTTTAATTTTCATGCAAATTGAAATTCAATGTGTTAGCTTCCAGAATGTAAACAGTGTTAAAAGTCAGAGTTTAGTGTGAACTATTTCACGGTTTCCTTGCAGATCCAGGTCCTCTTTCTCCAGACCCTTCCCTTGCAGGTAAAACAAATATTATTTGATTTTTGTTGCAGTGTACCTTTCATCAAGTTATGGCTTCTGTTGAGCTGTAATGTGTACTTCCTTATTTTTATGTTTCATTTTGCATTATTTGAACAATACAGATTTGTTCTGTATGAACACGTGTGTAGCAGGCATTTTTGTAATCAGTGTTTTGTTGTTTACTAGATGCGCAACCTGTGCAGTACACGGAGCCAGCATACTGGTGCCAGATTTCATATTATGAGATGAACACGAGAGTTGGAGAAATTTTTCATGCAGCTCGACCAAGTCTTACTGTTGATGGCTTTACTGATCCCTCTAGTTGTGACAGATTTTGTCTGGGACTGTTGTCTAATATTAATCGCAACCCTCAAATAGAGATGACACGTAAACACATTGGGAAGGGAGTGCGTCTCTATTACATTGGTGGGGAAGTGTTTGCTGAGTGTTTGAGTGACAGTAGTATATTTGTACAGAGCCCCAACTGTAATCAACGGTATGGTTGGCACCCTGCGACTGTGTGCAAGATTCCACCTGGATGCAACTTAAAGATCTTTAATAACCAAGAATTTGCTCAGTTATTGTCGCAGTCTGTCAATCAAGGTTTTGAGGCAGTGTATGCATTAACTCGCATGTGCACTATCAGAATGTCGTTTGTTAAAGGCTGGGGTGCTGAGTATCGCAGACAAACTGTCACAAGCACGCCATGTTGGATTGAGCTTCACCTCAATGGGCCCCTTCAGTGGCTTGATAAAGTTCTAACACAGATGGGTTCTCCTTCTGCTCACTGTTCATCAATGTCCTGATGAATTTTACTGAATGTAGTATTTCATGTGTGAATTTTTACTGAATGCTTAGAGAAGCAAGTTAGGCTTAAAGCTTTTTAAATCCTCAAAACCTTTTACTGGGCTTTGTGTATGATATATCGCATGCAAAAATGCCATATACTGACTTATTAGTTGATTCCTTTTTAGAAAGGCAATCTGCTATTAACTATATTTTATATAATTATGAGAATCAATGATTGCATACAAATGTGCCTTTGATGTCCAGAGAGAGGGAGAAATGTACATAAAACAGCCATACTCAGTTGCAAGTTTCCAGAAAGTTTTCTTTTATATTTTCTTTTTATTTCCATCACAAATTACAACAATTACAATTGTAGATTGTTTGGGGTATCTATACGAATCCTTTACTCTCAAACCAGAACCTAATGAATTTCCATTTGCAACTCATTTTAAGGCTATCAACTGAAAAGAAGACAAGTGTACTTTGTTTAGGTCAGAACAAGAATGGAAATTATATGTTTAGGGCTATTTTGGGGTTAGTACATCTAGAGGCTGCTTTCAAGAAATTGCAAACATAGAAACAATGCAGTAAAAATGAATCACCATAGGCAAAAAACTGAACATTTGTTAAAACACTGGTTGGGGTCACATGTTCAAACTACACTTAAACAGTATTAAACAGTTAAGCTCTACTTAAAGAGTTTTAGTGTTCAAGAAGAAACAAGAATTTAAGTTTGTCAACTGGTTGTATTTAATATTTAAAAGCCCTGTCATCTTTAACACTGTCAGTGACGAATAATGTAGGAATTTGCAACTGTGTCAAGGGAAGGGAAAATTTTTGAAAGTAGATCTTGAGAGGTGGATGTCTTTTGGCACTGACACTGGAAGTAAGAGCACTTTTAGCAGCTGATGTGAGTCACACAAAATAAGTTTTGTGCCACATAGGTTTTCTGTAATGACTGTTCGTCACCTTACTATAATGTATGTCTATTGAATTCAGTCTTAATAACTGTATACCAAAAGTAAATAAGAACAAGTAGCTATAGTAACCTATGAAATTTAACAGCAAATTTTAAAAGAATTTAGTACAGTTTTCTATCAATTTATGAGTGAAACCTTGAAATTAGGTGAACAAGGAAAAGAGGTTTGCCTTGTTAGGGAAAAGTGGGAAAGCCATTCATGGAATGCAGTACACATAGTTTTATTCAAAGTGTTTCAAATTTAGTTTCACATTAATGCTCATTTTAGTATGAGTATTTGGTACGAGTCTCTGTTTTCTTTCTGCTTGTCATTGATGGATAAGCAAGGGGAGCAGTATAACAATGTATGTGTGCCACAATTCACCATTTAAAACTGATCTTAAAACTGTTATAGTTTGTTGGAATATGCCAAGTGTGGCCTACTGTATGCTGATAAATTTCTCACCCCTAAGTTTGGAATGATAATTTTAGAATGGTACACAGACTGTTGAGCAGCAGGCCACTGGAGCCTTTGGTTCTTCAGGAATTACTGTGGTATCATTCCTTTCATACTAGTGAAAAAGAAAATACTCATTGCAGTCTTCGATGAGATTAAGAATGACATTTTTAACCCTCATAGTAATTGTAAAAACCTTAGCAACAGTGATTGATTTGTATTTATTGCTTATGCAAGGATTGCAACTTGCATTTCCAAACTTAAGAAGAAACTTGGCATATCAAAGGCAATTAACAAGGAGCATTGCTAAATAAATGCGGTGTGCTCTGTTGTACAGGATTATAAAGATTGTTTTAACAGGCTAGTTTATGTGAAACTTATTTGTTGAAACATGGACTTTGCAAGCTGTTTATGGCCCTCTTCCTTTTTCCATGAATTGCAGCTTGCCAATTACTTTTTTTGTTAATTTGTTATGTTGTTGTGGAAGTGGTAAATGCATTTTCTGTTAGGCTTCATGTCTCGTAAAATTATACAGTACCATCAGTCTTAAAAAAGCATATTTTTTTTTTAGTCTTTGAGGGTTACGAGAAAGGTGATGTTTAAACTGTAATTAGAATTTTTAGATGGTTATTGTAGATTGTAAAACGTAACTAGAAATATGATGGCACCTACTAAAGCAAATAATACAATTTAAATAGAACCTAAAGGCATTGCACAGCAGTTTATGTTTGCATCTAGTACAAATTTTTACGTTTACAACTCTGAAGTTTTAATTTCTCACCTGTATTGTGCATAAGCTAGCTGGTAAATATAAAGAATGGTCCTATTTTAACTTTGTAAATGTTGTCCCTGTCATTTGATACCATTAAACTACCACCCATAGGAGTGGGGTAAGGTCATTCTCCGTCACCCCTGATGCTCAATGAGTTATCCTTTTGAGGACCATTTCAGCCAGCACTTAGTATAAAATTGGAAAATCCGGTGAAATCTCTCTCCAAAGAGATTAGGAACAGGCTGACCTCAAGTGCTCCTGTGCGCCTTCATACATAAATTATGCCCGTGTTTCGACAATTAAGCAACCTCTTCATGGAGGAATTATTGTTATCCTTGAATTTTTAAACGTTGTATATAACACAAGTAATTCAGCTTATAGCTGCAAGTTGTGGTTTTTTAATAAACGATTTACTGATTTACTCCTCATCATTTCAATGATAACCCTTAGAGGTGTGGCGGAGAACTTATTCGCAGACCGCATTAAACTCAGCTGGCTGCCAAAACAGTAGACTAACCATGCGGGGCCCAATTTCTCGCTTGTCCGTTTGATCGTGCTTGATTTTTTTGTCATTGTAGGTGCACTCGGTTTGTAGACTTCTAAAAGAAGCCAATGATTATTCTCAATGATTACATTTTTATTTTACTCCTTGTGTGCAGTTGCTAGCTAATATATTATGACCTGGGCTTTAAAAATTTAAGAAATTTTCTATTGCAACGATTCTACCGATCACAAAGAATTCGTCTGTCTATTATTAATGATGGTTGTTACATTTGGTAATTGATGTAATTTTTTTCGTCAGTGTAATGGAAAGAGAGAGAAACAAATCACAACCAAGTGTGCGGAAAGAAGCAGAGGCGCCCCTTTTAAGCAGGGGAGGAGGAGGGGGAGGGAAAGCGATATGATAGGAACCTGGATTCAAGACATCGAAGGAGCCAAAGTTCCAGGTGATCTGTGACGTCATTGCGGGGGCCTGGGGAAAGAAAATTTAAAAGTATATCCCATCAACCAACGCGCGCACTAGTTCAATCTGTTTTCATGGCGGCCGGTCGGCGTGATGCGAGGTCGATGTAGCTAATTACTTTCGCACTTTAACAAGTGAGAAGACTTGTCATGGGCAGTTTGAACAATGCAGCTACTGCCGTGAGAAACTCCGTGTCTGCGTGGTTAAATACTTTGACAGCTTTTTGCGATGACTATTGCAGACAATCCAAACGAAAGCTCGATGTACTCATGCATTATTGTATGAAGTTTGCTTTTTTATTTCTTACTTCTGCTTACTTATGTACTGGATGGGGCATTCGCTTTATCAACAGTAAATGTTATTCGTATTAAAGCTGCCTTGTTTCTGGGAGTGGTGTGTTTGTGTTGATTTTATTTTTTATATGTGATGATTTTAAAGAAGTTTTGATCAAGCCTTAGTTGCTCTCTCGAAGTCAGTTCCATCATCGTGGGCTTTTTGACGCGGCGATATTCAGCATTTAAAGTACTTTTAAATATGTATTGTCTCTTTTGCCGGCTAATTGTTTTTATTGTGATTTTTATTGTTTGTTTGGATGTCTTATCGAGCAAAGGAAAATGCGCTTCATGCCGAGTCAGTAATTCGAACATCTTCGTCTTTATCCGGAGCACAAACTGTATGGCTTGTCAATCTCTCGGAAACTGGTTTCATTAAGACAATGCGCAGAAAATATTCTAGACGACGAGAGTAATCCTTATTCCAGGAAGCAAAGGGTAAGTGAACTGCTGAACTGTCTGAACGATGAAGAACTTGTGGAATTAGTTTTACCAAAGATTGCAAAAATTGTACCACCTGTGGACTTTTTACTGCAAGGAACTGATGGAAATCATGATTTCACAGCAAATTATGCAAGGTCAGAGATGAACTTTTCCTGCACTACCCAGAACTTTAAGCACTGTTTTGTCCAGAGCCCTCACCAAGCACTGGTTTCTATAACCAGAGGCAAGTGTTCACTGAAATAGTTCAAAAGAACAAACCTAATTCTTGCAACTGGCTCCTTGAAATTGACAATGGTTCTTTTTTCAAGGATGTTGTTATGCCTTGGGTTTTTAAAAAACAGCACTCGGCATTTTTGGAATTTTCTTGTGGAATTGTCAGGTCCCTTGTGATTGGACAAAGGGAAACACAAGATGCACTAAGAAACAAGTGGGGAAAAAATTGGAAGTGGCCATTGGCATCAATCCAATTTTAAGTAAAGATGAGATTGTTGGTAATCTGAATGACACCTGCCAAGAATTACTGAAACAAATTAGTCTAGAATTTAATGAATTTGGAGAAGTAATTGTAGGCCATGTTGACATTGAAAAGTACATTTCATTGTTTCTTGCCCAACCTGGAACTCAGAGTGTAATAAACACACCCAACAATTATCTGATTCTATTGGATTACAAAGATGGTTTTCCATGGCTTAAATGGTCTCATCATTTTACTGCAGAAACCAGTGTAAGAGTGAAACTAGTTGAGCCTTACAATTTACTTAGCACAGTTTTGACTGTTGCCCTTTGGTTGGGGAATGATGACTATGAGACAACAAAAGAAATGTGGTCATGCTGTTTACAAACAGCTTCAAGAGCTAAAAACAATTAAACATACACTGACTGGGCAAGAAATAAAAATTATTAGTCTAAGACACACTTGTGGGGATGGTAAGGAAAGGAGGTTATCTACTGGCAGTTCATCTGCCAAATCTACTTATCCAATTCCAGAAGCCCCAGACCCAACTGGGTGACATGAAGATCATCTGTCCAGAACCAGTTTGGACAGTTTTAGATGCAGAGAGTTGCCAAAAAAAAATTGGAGAATGAGCTATGGGGAAAAGCCCCCACTTAAGAAAAGCACAGAGAGTTTGCAAAACAAAATCTTGGGAACACTGGGCATAAAAATTTGAATGGTACAGCCTTTTTGGAGTACTACCCTGGTACTGCTCACCTTGGGTTTCGGTCACCTGAAACACTGTTTGCAAATGGCAAAAATTGCAGCAGCTAAAATGTGCCTTTTTCAAACTAGTTCACATCAACAGTGATTGTATTGTGCCAGGAAATATCTATATCTCATCCACAAAAAGTTTTTTTTGGTTTAACACACTTAGGCACCGGGAAGTTGTCTTTAGCTTTACTTTCCTTGCCACAATAGAGGTAGGGGTCTGTAGGGTGATTATGGATATTTCTACAAAATGTGTAGCTCCGTAAAATTTGATATCTCCCCTATGGAAGGAATTTTTTATAAGCACCCCCACCCTCCGGAAATTCTGAAAAATCTCCAAGTATTTTTTTTATAGGTTTTGGTATTTGAGAATGAGACCCCCAGGAATTTTCATTTGCCTTCTGTGGAGGGGGGGGGGGGGTAATGGCTAGTTACTGGAACTACACAATAAGAATAACAAAAACAATATGTGTAAAGCAACATGTTCAAAAATTATCGAAGTCCTTTTAAAATTAGGAAATAACGTGTATGCCTAACACAAGTTTGCACCCTTTCACTAAAATTCCTGTAAAATTATAATCTATATTTTACATAAATTGGGTATAGTATATAACCCAACTGATACTGTATACCACAATGATATCTGGAATTTTTACAGTTTAAAAAAGTAGTTGGATGCTACACAACTCTGCAAGTCTGTTCATTTCATTTCTGTTCATCTTCATGACCAAAGATTCCTTGAGTTTAGATGTCATGTCATTACCAAAGTTGGAGAGGAAGGTTCGAAGGCAGAGTTGTATTATTGAAGCAGAAGTCAACCAGAAATCGAGTGGCAAATGGACGGAGGAATGTATCCTGGCAGGTGAAAAACCACCATACCGGATTGCGGTGGGATTGATGCGTCAAAATGAGCCTAAATTGAGCCAGTTGAAAGAGCTGCTACAAAAAATTCCATCCTTGAAGCGAGCAGCCGATGGAGGCCTTCAGGCAACTTACCAACCAAGCTCGAACGTCCATGGAAATCCCGAGGAAAGGTATCCGGTCTTGAAAGATCCGACTCTCGTCAGAGCCGGGTACGTCTCTTAAGCACATTACCATCGCACAATAAAACTGAGTACGTCGTCAAAAATTATATACTCCCTGATGGAAATGAAATTTTTAAAACAGTCTTCTGCGGGAAAGAATCGAGCGCTGAGTCGAGAATACTATCCCAGCATTGGACTCACAGAAGCCATCCAAGTAAGTAAAATTTTCACCTTTCAGAACAATAGCTGTCTTTCAGGACATTACTTTCTCGCAAACTTTCCCGCATGGTGTCACAGGCAGCCCAAGCTCACTACGAGAAAAGCGGACGTGACTCTTACCGTGTTGCGTAACGTTTTATATTTATAAAGGTTTGTATGGGATGTTATCGGTTTGCCTTAAAAGAGAGAAAAAAATGTCTTGTTTTGAAATATAATGGGCTCACTTTATTGCCTTGTTGTTTTCTTTGTTGATTCCGAACGTCTCAGGCCATTTTGAAGCGTTTTCGGCGAGTTAGCGCTATGTTGGTGTTCAACTGCTAAAAGAAAGACAAGACCGGAAACCTATTTTAGAAGCGTCCGTCGCCCGAAGCGAATAATTCCGCCAAAAAATTTCCACCAGTCTCGATTCCTCCAGAAAATCAAAGCAGAGATGTTGCAGTTCCATTTTCCATTCACTCGATTCACAATTCCTCCCCCAGATCTTTCACTAGCGATACTTTTATCTCCAGATCGATAGGCTTTCCCATTTCGAATTTGGCTGGTTGAAACGACCACTGTCCCTTCGCCGATCGCACAGTATGTTGGGTAACAAAAATAAGCCCGGCGAGGGTAGCCAGCGGCCTGCAGTCCAAAAACAAACCCGTTAGCTCCCCTGGTCCCCTCGAGAGGTTTTGTCAAGACCGCATTGTTTTGATCGACCAATCAACATCGAATGAAAATGTGTTTACTAATTTAAATATCTCAGTGGAAACCCGAGATCGATCGCCATGTGCACGTTCCTGAGTGTCAAGCTATGAACGAAACCTGCGGCGAAATTCCAGGGGAGCTAACGGGTTTGTTTTTGGACTGCAGGCCGCTGGCTACCCTCGCCGGGCTTATTTTTGTTACCCAACATACTGTGCGATCGGCGAAGGGACAGTGGTCGTTTCAACCAGCCAAATTCGAAATGGGAAAGCCTATCGATCTGGAGATAAAAGTATCGCTAGTGAAAGATCTGGGGGAGGAATTGTGAATCGAGTGAATGGAAAATGGAACTGCAACATCTCTGCTTTGATTTTCTGGAGGAATCGAGACTGGTGGAAATTTTTTGGCGGAATTATTCGCTTCGGGCGACGGACGCTTCTAAAATAGGTTTCCGGCCTTGTCTGTCTTTTAGCAGTTGAACACCAACATAGCGCTAACTCGCCGAAAACGCTTCAAAATGGCCTGAGACGTTCGGAATCAACAAAGAAAACAACAAGGCAATAAAGTGAGCCCATTATATTTCAAAACAAGACATTTTTTTCTCTCTTTTAAGGCAAACCGATAACATCCCATACAAACCTTTATAAATATAAAACGTTACGCAACACGGTAAGAGTCACGTCCGCTTTTCTCGTAGTGAGCTTGGGCTGCCTGTGATGGTGTACGACCGGCCACCACACAGATTGAATTAGTGCGCGCGTTGGTTTATGGGATACAGCATCAAAATTTCTTTCCCCAGGCCCCCGCAATGAAGTCACAGATCACCTGGTTCATATAACTTCCGGCCTCGATGTATCTCAGTTGTGATGGAGCGGATGAAATTCAGCTCTGTTGCAGAATGTTACCAGATCTTAAACGGAAAGAACTCATCGGAGGTGGGAGTTTTGGAAGCGTTTACAAAGCCACGTTGAATGGTAAGCCAGTGGCAGTGAAAATCCGTCATGAACGTTACTTCAGAGAACGTCGCGGCAACAACAAATATATGGTGCAGTTTCAGGCGGAATGTGAAATTCTTCAAAACCTCCAGCACAAAAACGTGGTTATGTTACTAGAATTTTTCATTTCACATTCTTCACCGCCAATGCTGATAACTGAACTCTTGGATTGTGACTTAGGAAAGTATATTCGTAATTGTCATCCAGGGAAGATTCCATATTCAGAAACTGTCTCGATTATGCTAGACGTAGCGGAAGGTCTCGGGTATCTCCATCAGCAAAATCCACCGATACTTCATCGAGACTTGGCCAGCAAAAACATTCTTCTTACCAAGGGAAGGCAGGCAAAGATTGCTGATGTTGGTCTTGCTAAAATGCATCCAGAAGGCAAACAAATTTATTGTTCTCCTGTGCCCGGAACGCCAGCTTATGCCGCACCAGAAACGTTTTACCCAGACTACGATGCAAGGTTTCCCACGACTAGGCGAGTCGAGTATGACACTAAGATTGACATCTTTTCCTTCGGAATCACTTTGATGGAGGTTATCAATGGAAAATCACCTAGTCCACAGCCAGGTGATCAGCCATTTACGAGCGGTGCGTTTCGAAATTTTATAAGCCATATTAGGTAATGTGTGTATGCAATGTACAGTTATCTCGGTGTACGTGTAGACATATCATCGAGGTCGAATGTTTAAAATGCACCCAGGATTAATCTCAGAATGTTTGGTTTTCATTCTTTCTCTAAGAAGAACTGTTCTTATCTAAGACCTCGAAACATACTTTAAAGTTTTGGGCTCGGCCATCAGAAGAAATCGCCTCCCGGTTAGCTCAATTGGTTAGAGCACTGGATTGTTGTGTGGGAGGTCGAGGTCGATGGTTCGAGTCCCGGTCGGACCAACACTCAAGGTCTTAAAATAACTGAGGAGAATGCGCTACCTTTCTATAATATCAAGAAATGGGTAGACACTCTAGTCTTCTCGGATAAGGGCGAATAAACCGTAGGTCCCGTCTCCTGCATCTATTAATTAGTTAATTTGGCTAGGCAGGGGACGTTAAAGAACCCACTCACGAGATTACTGTGATGTGGTCTGGCCTGTTTATTGGGAACTTGGGAGAGGGGGCATTTCCTTCGATTGTTTGTAAACTGGGCGATTGTTTGTGGAACTTGGGAGAGGGGGCGTTTCCTTCGATTGTTTGTAAACTGCTGATACAGTCCGGCCAAAGTCCCTCGAAAAGTGTTGTGATGCGCATTTGATCATATCCACATGTTAATTTGCGCAATATAGATATTAAATTATTATTATTATCAAGAAATCTCGTTCCCAGGCTCCTCTCTTTTTATTTGTCATCCGTGATGTCACGCTAGGAGCAAGACAGATATCTGAATTACGCATGTTGGTAGATTAACGAGCGATTAATTTTCCCCCTACCGAACCATGAGTGTGAGTGGTATGTTAGCTTTTTCTTGAGCCTGACCTTTCGTGTTTATTTATAATTTCAACTTATTTAGCCCGTGACGAGAAAATTTTTCGTTAATTTTTATTACTTGTTTAAAGATGGTGTGCAGATCCCAGTAAAAGATCGCCGTAAATGTGACATCGAGTTGATGGGTGAACATCAGCTGAAGGAAATTGTCTTTCACTGTATCGAGGACTCTACTGACAGGCGACCAAGCGCTGAGGAGCTCACTGAAATGCTTCGACGCGAATCTTCAAAAATCAAACATAAGGAAATGATTGCAAACAACAGAGCTCGAGGGGAAATCCCAATGATTGAAGTTGCAGTTTTAGGGCAATCGGGTGTAGGAAAGACATGTCTTATATCACAATTTGTAAACCACAAGTTCGATGAGAATGTAGCTCCCACATGTGGTAGTGGTTACCAACACGTTGTTATCAACGTCCACGGTAAAGACTTTAAATTGATCATTGCAGATACTGCTGGACAAGAACGATTCAACCATTCTATTACTCCGGCATCTATTCGGCGATCTCAGGGTATCCTCCTTGTTTACGACGTAGAAGACCCTTCCTCTCTCATGGAGGGCATTCCCGAAACGTTGCAATGGATTCATGAGAACAGACCAGATATTCCTAGTTTGATTTCAGTGGGCAATAAGGGAGATTTGACCGAAAACGAGCCGAGTAAACTTGTTATCCCTACTAAGGAGGGCGAACGCTTTGCTCAAAGTTGTGGAATTCCCTTCACCGAAACTAGTGCAAAAAGTGGAAAAAATGTTCAAAAAGTGTTTGAAATGATTGCAAAAAATATCTATGATTATTTGGAATTATCTGATATTGAGATCTATATCTCAGATGAAAGAAGAGATACAATCCCGTTCACAGTCAGTAATGATCCCCCACGTGGAAGGAGCATTTTAGAAAGGATTGGTGACTGCTGTAAGTTCTAGATGGAGCCGGTTCGAAGGAACTTTTAGAGCCAAAACCGATTCGCAAGATTGAAATAACTGTATACAAGGCGGCTAATAAAACCATAGTTGTTGGAAATTGTAAAGCAAGCTTTTACAATGTAATAAACAAATATTCTTCCGTTTTCTCGGATAAATTGCCTTACATGTATGATGTGTTTTCTAAACCTGACAATGACTGATATCGTGAAAGCTTCCGCTTTTAGTCAGTAGATTGATAGGGGTTTAAACATTCGAGAACCGGATTATATGAAAAATTCTTTTTCAAGATTGGGTGTAAGGATCTGGAATAGTATTCCCATCTGTCTTCGTTCTACAAAGTATAAATTCAAGAGTATTCAGCACAGACAGCTGCTGAACATTTTGATGCGAGAGGATTCTTATGATGAAGTCCATACTTCAAGAGATAAATTGAGAAAATGTTTTTAGTTACATTTGCTGTTGTTGTTTTTTTGTCGCGTGTAATTTTAGTCCAGTTGTAAGATGTAACACCAAATTGGCTTAACTATAACATCGTACTGGTTTTCATTGTTCGTGTATATCGGCATGCTCTATCGGCATGCGCATGCTCTCCAAGTCATATTCTCTGTTCAGTCAAATTTGTTATTGAATAATTTATTTTAATGTTTGATTCCCTCCCGCCGCGATTGGCTTCGCTACTTAGCATGTAGGGATTGTTAGCCTGTATTTTTATTGGTAACATTAATAAATTTTCTTGTTGGGTATTTTGAATTAAAATGATTGAAGTTATGAGACTTCTCACCATGGGTTAGACCGTGGTGACCAAAAATGTTACGGAATGATTTTTTTCGTTAGAGAGCTCCCTTTTTAAAAAACGTTTGCGCTCGACCCGCAGTCAAGCAGGTTTTTATAAGGCAGTCGGGCGGTTACTAACTTCCGAACCCTTTCGATTTCATAGTCTCGTCACTATCTTTAACCCATTTCATACAGACAAGAGAATGATCTCGATCTCGAGTGTTGCCTGTGAACGGAGAGAACTTGTTCGTTCGCACGAACGTCAAATGAGAAAAATTCAAAGAAAAATTTATTTAAATTACGATTTTACTACAGTTACTACAGAAAAATGCTAGGAGATATCAACATTTACTGCTGCATCTTTTGCCGTAAGTTTCCCCGCGGAAAGTTTTGTCTATCTGCACACGCTGGCGTCAGATCTTTGTTCCTCTTAATCATCAAGTTCACATTTGCCAAAAATTCCCCTGCTTTTCAACGCCGGAGACTTTTCAATGAACCGAAGAGAGCCGTTTATCTTATCTAAGGGATTGGTCATTATTTAATGCCAATGGGGGGAGGGTAATCGGAGGATTTTTTGTTGTGTCACAATAAAATTTACCTTACCTTAAGACTCTGCCCTTTCCACAGGGTGTTTCACAGGGCAATAGAATCGGTCTCCTTTGTATTTATATTATTTATCAACCATTTCCCACTTCACTTGGGTTCAACTGATATATTGGTTGAGTTGTACGCTGATGATAGTACACTGATACCCTCGTCCAGTTTCAACTCAATTAAAAAGCCTAAGGGCTCTCTTAAGAATTCCCTGGCAGGTGTCAAAGATTAAGCAATAAATAACAGATTGCCAATAGATGAGTCAAAAACCAAATCACTGCTTGTGACTGAAAAGCGCTCAACTCAGTGATAGGCCCGCTGAGAACAATGACAAACCACTTAGTCTGAAGACAGCCAAGGGACACATTTTGGTGCATGTAAGTTCTGCAAAACTTTTTGGTCTTGAAATAGACTACGACATCAGTTTCAAGGTACACATCAACAAATTTTGCAGTACATTATGATATCTCGACGGATTGCTAAAGATAAAGTGGTGCCTTCCCCTTATTATAATGCTGTCATCAAACCAATTACGTCATCTTACGTAAGTTTTGTGTGGATAAAGTCTAGAAAGGAATATTTCACTATGGCGCTTGCAAAAGAGGGCAGACTGGATTATTCTCGACGCACCACAAGCTTCCTTAGTGGAACTCTTTTATGAGAAGCGAAGATTTCCAAAGCTGTCTCAGCTAAAGGCCCGTTTAAACGTTTTCAACATTTGCCTCAACACGCATTCATCACTCTGTTGAACCAAATGTTCGGTGTATTTGAACAGGTCGTCCAACATTGTTGAAAACGTAAAAAATGTTGAAAGTTTGTTGAAAACATGTTGAATAAAGTTTAAATTGGTTTCAACTTTTATTCAGCATCGCCGGATTCAACTTTTCCTTTGTAAGGCCTCTGCACAACTTTGGTTTTGCGTCCAACGTGTGCCCAAGATCCGTTCAACTTTTGTTGAACGAATGTTGGTCAAATGTTGAAACCAATGAAACGGGCCTTTATAAACGTCTGCTACATCTTATTGCACAACACTTCAAGGGCGTTCATAAACTGAACAGTGACATTCAAAGAAGATCTTCAAGATATTCAAGCATAAACCTGATGTGCCCCGGCATCAAAGAAACGGAAGACAGAAGGTGGCAGAACTTCTAGTGTTACCTGTTCATAGCTATGGAATTGCATTGATTTAAAAACTCGCAATTTAAGTGCCACATGCACATCATCATTTAGGAAGACTCCATCGAAGAAAATAGACTTAAGAAAATCATAAGAGCTTACATAACTTTATCTTAAAGTTTAAAGTTTTATAATTAATCATTATTCATTATCTATTGATATTTTCACACTCTGAGAATTTTTAACTTATATTGGATCCTTTTATCTATTTATACATATATTTGTTATCCTTTGGAGTTGTGCATCAGTGTTGAAGACGTGGCAGGTTTAAACTACATGCAGGTTTATAGGAAATATCCACGTACATATGTGTTTCCAACTTTAAAACCAGGATTGTAACTACTTTGAATGACTTTACCATGTACCGGGTGCACTCAAGTGTTGTAAGAAAAACTTGGCTAATTTTTTTTATTAGTACACAGTTCTTTTTCGAAGAATCTAGTTTATTACTGAATCTTAATTCTTTAAGCTAAATTTACATTCTTTTGAATAATTGTAGATCTCCTAGTATCAGTTGTCAACCGGTATTTTTACAACTTTAATATTATTACAGGAAATCCTGCAGATGTACATGTATGGCATATCAGTCCTTTCCCTGACCCTTGTAACAGTTTATTATGTATATATGGCTATAGAGGGATAGTCAAATTAAGGTTTTGTGCTCAGCCTATACATCAAATTTTATGTAATAAAATAGTGTCCTTCCTAAAACTAGTTTACAAGAATAAGAGTGAGCAACCTAGCACAAGTATGGCTTTTCACAATGATAGTTTCCACGCTCAAAAAAGTCACTTGCCCCAAAAATACTTCTCTAAATCTGCTGGCCTAATAAGACTCAGTGTCTTGCCCTGACAGCCTAACTTCATCATAAAGTCAGCAACAGGAGCAAGCTGGGGCGGATCCAGGGATGGTTCAGGTGATTCGGTCGAACCCCCTAAATTTTCAATCAGAACGCTGGAAATCATGTTTCCAAAGACCTAATTTTCAAAATCTTGAACCCCTTAGAAGGGGAACAATTCTCCGAACCCCCCTTGACCCACCCCAGGCAAGAAGCATATTAATGACACAAACAGCCAAGCCTATTCCTATGTACACCTTCCTCAATCCTATTAGCTTATCTGAACATGGCATTTCATACATGGCCATTTCCATTTCCCAACATAGTTTAGTTATTTCATTATGGTGTTTACAAGTTGTAGAAAATGGTTGGGTTGAAATATATTACAAATATTTGCAAGTTTGTTACCACATGAGTGAAAAAATGGAAGGCAAAACTGTGCATTCAACGTATGACCTGAGTTGTTGCAGGACTGAGTTGATCAACTGTAACAAAACCTAAGCATTTTCATGTAGTTTGATGATAAAATATCATGGTGAACCAGTGAAAGTCTTAGTTGAGGGTCAAATTTAACAATATATTCAGATCAATGAAATCAAAAGTTGTGTTCCATGTTAAAATGATGCCACAACTCCACCTTCCAGTGAACTCATTTATTTGCGGACATGAGTCCACCATATAAAACTTCAACCTCTTAAATGTGTCCAATAACAACATCAACCAAAGTTTACAAATAAAGCTACGACTTGACTGATGTTTAGAATTTATTTCTGTAATTTGCAAATGGATTTCAGGTATTTTTTATACACATGTAGGTTTCTACAAATATCTTTTTACTTTCGAATCCTAAGTCTCTCTCCATCTAAGTTTGAAATATGATACTCTAGTTCTAGCTTGTCTTCGTTGATTCAAACTTTCACTGAGCAGCGAAAGAGACATGCTAGATAAATTTCGTATTTCAGTAGCTAGCGTTGCCAAGATTATGGAGAGTTGGTTCAAGACATCCGCTTTATTTTCAGTTACAGCAGAGCTTGCCGAATTAAGAAGAAGAAAATCTCAAAAAGAAGCTGTGCATTTCCAGCCAGAGGACCATGAAAAGTGAATACGTACTGAGTCGAAAAAGTTACAAATTAGCAGGTTTCACGTGGAGTTGAAAGTAACTTTCTTTTTAATTTATACGCTTACCAGAGGAGGTTGACACATCAGAGCAAAATCGGTGGGGCAAGCAGTCATATTTGGCGACATCAAAAGAAGATATTCGGCGTATTATTTCACTGACTCACTTTTCTCTTGTGTATACCCTTCCATCGACCGGTGATATCTCAACTCAAAGTCGTTTACCGTCGTTTCTTTCAATTTGGCTCATTTTGTGAGACCAGAATTATCCCTAAAGCTTAACAGAATACCATTTGAACTGATAGCAAAATCATAGACTACATCTGAAGAAGAAAACATTCCCTAACTTCCGAAAAAATCCGTTCAAAATATCAGGAACGTCGACGAAGTTCTTTAGCGAATTGAAAATACCGCTGACTAACATGCGTGTTGTCGCTTTGCAAATTGCCCTTACAGTTCCCCTACAGTAGGCTCCATGCCCTGTCAATCTCCCCCTCCCCCTCCCCTCCCCCACCCGAACTGGCCCTTCATCCCCTTGAATAATTCCTTCGACGTAGGCGGTGCTAAAGATTTTTAATTAAATGAAGGCTTGAAAAATAAGCTAACTGGAGCCCCGCTTTCAAGCTTTGCTGCGGTGGCTCTCAAGGGCCATCCACCTACAAAAATTTTCATGACTTTATCGCGCGATAAGTTTTGCAAAGTCCATTCATTCAAAAAAATTTGCAATCAACATTATCGCGAGATAGATAAACTTATCGGGCGATAGAACAACTTATCGCGCGATAGAACAACTTATCGCGCGATAGAACTAATTATCGCGCGATAGAACAACTTATCGCGCGATAGAACAACTTATCGCGCGATAGAACAACTTATCGCGCGATAGAACTACTTATCGCGCGATTACGGTGGCTCTCAAGGGCCATCCACCTACAAAAATTTTCATGACATTATCGCGCGATAAGTTTTGCTAAGTCCATTCATTCAAAAAATTTGCAATCAACATTATCGTGCGATAGATAAATTTATCGCGCGATAGAACAACTTATCGCGCGATAGAACTACTTATCGCGCGATATGAAAACTTATTGCGCGATAGTGTTCTATCGCGCGATAGAACAACTTATCGCGCGATAAAACAACTTATCGTGCGATAGAACTACTTATTGCGCGATATAACAACTTATCGCGCGATAGAACTACTTATTGGCGCGATAGAACAACTTATCGCGCGATAGAACAACTTATCGCGCGATAGAACTACTTATCGCGCGAGAGAACAACTTATCGCGCGATAGAACAACTCATCGCGCGATAGAACACTGTATCGCGCGATAGAACAACTTATCGCGCGATAGAACAACTTATCACGCGATAGAACAACTTATCACGCGATAGAACAACTTATCGCGCGATAGAACAACTTATCGCGCGATAGAACAACTTATCGCGCGATAGAACTACTTATCGAGCGACAGAACAACTTATCGCGCGATAGAACTACTTATCGCGCGATTACGGTGGCTCTCAAGGGTCATCCACCTGCAAAAATTTTCATGACATTATCGAGCGATAAGTTTTGCTATGTCCATTCATTCAAAAAAATTGCAATCAACATTATCGCGCGATAGATAAATTTATCGCGCGATAGAACAACTTATCGCGCGATAAAACAACTTATCGCGCGATAGAACAACTTATCGCGCGATAGAACAACTTATCGCGCGATAGAACAACTTATCGCGCGATAGAACAACTTATCGCGCGATAGAACAACTTATCGCGCGATAGAACAACTTATCGCGCGATAGAACAACTTATCGCGCGATATAACAACTTATTGCGCGATAGAGTGTTCTATCGCGAGATAGAACAACTTGTCGCGCGATGAAACAACTTATCGCGCGATATAGTAACTTATCGCGCGATAGAATTACTTATCGCGCGATAGAACAACTTATCGCGCGATAGAACAACTTATCGCGCGATAGAACAACTTATCGCGCGATAGAACTACTTATCGCGCGATATAACAACTTATCGCGCGATAGAACACTGTATCGCGCGATAGAACTTAATATCGCGCGATAGAACTTATTATCGCGCGATAGAACAACTTATCGCGCGATAGATAATATTATCGCGCGATAATTTTATTACTAGCTCTCATGGCCCCACGACCATTAGCACGTGGTCAAATCCATAGCAAGATAGCGGACCAAGTTTCGAACGTTGAGCAAGAGACGGTAATCTTTGGGTTAAATTAAATTATATTTCTATGCTTTCTAAGCCTTATATTCATAAACAATCTTTCACCTTATATAGTTTAAAAACGTACCCCTACACCTTATAATTTTCCAAGAAATAAAGACTTTCATTCTAGATTTTTGAGCAAGAGACGGTAATCTTTGGATTAAATTAAATTATATTTCTATGCTATCTTAGTAAGTGGGGTTAAAGATATGAGAGGAACTTTATTGCTCTATATTTGAAAGATTGTTTATGAATATAAGGCGTAGAAAGGCAAAACTTATCGCGCGATAAAGTCATGAAAATGTTTGTATGTGGATGGCCCTTGAGAGCCACCGTACTCTGCTAAATCTGTATACTATTTGATTCTTTTGTCTATACACACACACACACTCACACACGCACAAGACAGACACACACGCACACACACGCACGCACGCACACACACACACACAAACACACATACACATATATAAGAAGTCGTTAGTGGAACTCTCAGACCAACAAAGGTGCACCGCGCCAGGAGGGTCAGTAAAGATTCGCAGTCCAAGCCTCACAGCAAACGCGAACGTAGAGAGTTAAAAAGAAATGCGAGGATGGACAACTTCTGGTTATAAGTTATATTCAGGTAAATAACTGAAGAAGGTCTCTAACCGAAATGTTGTACGTTTTTGAATAATGTGCATCAGTTTCTTTGAGGGATTCTAGGTCACTAGTTTTTAACTATAATGTGTTACCGTCATTAAATAAAAACACTACTTACTTTTTGACTTACCAAGAAGTTCAATCATTTTGCAATTATGCTCGATGATCTGACGATGTATGCATAAATTATGTGGCCCTGGTGGTGGGGGCGTTGGGAAAGAGACGCAGACCCCTTATATGGAGATGTCATTGTTAGAGAGGAGCTTGGGAACAAGACATCTAAGAAGCGTAAGTTTGATTACTTCCGGCTTTGATGTAGGCACTACAAACAGTTAATTGGTGGTTTTACGAGCAAAATTCAGTTCTGTTCAGAATGTTACCAAACCTTAAGAAGAAGAAACTTATCGGGAGCGGGAGTTTTGGAAGCGTTTACAAAGGCGAGTGGAAAGGTATGCAAGTAGCCGTGAAAATCCCTCACGATAACCTCTTCAAAAATCCTCGCAACAAAAAATATTTGGCGCAGTTTGAGGCGGAATGCAAAATTCTTCAAAACCTCCAGCACAAAAACGTAGTTACGTTATTGGAGTTTATCATTTCACATACTTCACCTCCAGTGCTGATAACTGAACTCTTGGATTGTGACTTAAGAAAGCATATTGATAATTGTCGTCCAGAGAAGATTCCGTATTCGGAAACTGTCTCGATTATGCTAGACGTAGCGGAAGGTCTCACGTATCTTCATCAACAAGGTCCGCCGATAGTTCATCGAGACTTGGCCAGCAAAAACGTACTTCTTACCAAGGAAAGGCAGGCTAAGATTGCTGATGTCGGTGTTGCTAAAATGCTACCAGAAGGCGAACAAATGTATTGTTCTCCTGTGCCCGGAACCCCAGTTTATGCTGCACCAGAAACGTTTGTACCAGGCTATGATCCAAGGTTTGCTATGCTTGGAGGCTGCCGAGTCGAATATGACACCAAGATTGACATCTTTTCCTTCGGAATCACTTTGATGGAAGTTATAAATGGAAAGCTCCCTTCGCCACAGCCATGTGTACCTTTTGCGAGCGGTACGTATTGTCCTTTTATAAACAACATATCTAAGCAGAGACATATTTATGGTAATCTGTCAAGTGAGGCAAGGAAAATACAGGTCCGCAATGCATACTTGCGTGGCTCATGAGTTCTTCACACTACTGACACTTAAATTCTGAAAAGAGAGCAAAACCTTAAAATAGGTGGCAATGGTCTTAAGTCTGGTGTAAACTTTATTTTAGTATAATGCTAAAAAAAGAAATAAATAAGAAACATATCGGGGTCTTCTGTTGAAATGGCACTGAATGGAAGAAAAGAGGCTATTAATTAGAATTATGCAGACCCCGATCGTGAAAAGTCACAATTTTACAAAAATTAGTTGAAAAAATTTCTGTTTCTTTTTGGTTTTCGTCCTGTGGTGCAACGTATATAGTATCTAGAAATATAACTTAAACCCGGGAACATGCACGGGAAGTGGGCAGTCTTATGTTACTCATGACAGTTGCAGTGCCTAAACAAATAAGCATTAGTACTATGACTTCTTAAGCTTAAGTGGTGCAGCAAATTATACTTATTTTTTCTCTGTATTGAGCAGATGGTCGACAAATACCAGAAAGGGAGCGTCGTAAGCGTGACATAGGGATGATGGGTGAGCATAAACTTAAGGAGATTGTCTTTAAATGTATCGAAGATTCCAGTGAGAGGAGACCTGGCGCTGAGGAGCTCATTGAGTTGTTTCAGTGCGAATCTGCAAAGATAAAACAAAAAGAACACATTGCGAAGGGGGGAAAAACTCCGAAGATTGATGTTGTTCTTCTCGGAGAGTCCGGTGTAGGAAAGTCATCCCTCATTTTACGATACCGTGAACACAGCTTCTTTGATAAAATTGTTCCTACGGTTGGCTTGGAATTTGCGATTTCTACGATCCGTCTGCACGACCGAGAGTTTACTTTAAAAATTTCTGATACTGCAGGGCAAGAAAAGTGTCAATCCATTGTTCCACAGCTCATACGAAACGTTCAAGGTATTGTTATTGTGTATGATGTAACAAATAGGTCTTCTTTCATTAAAGGAGTTCCCAGAATGCACAAGTTTATTAAAAAGTATGCACCCGATAATGTGAGTTTAACTTTAGTAGGTAATAAAGCAGAGGAGGAAGGACGTGTCATCTCTAGAGAAAATGGGGAAAATTCTGCCAAATAGCTTGGCATTAGCCACATCGAGACCAGTGCAAAAAGTGGCCTTAATGTTGAAGAAATGTTTAGAATGATTGCAAATGAGATCTATGACAACTTAGATTTGTCTGATATTGATGTGTACATATCTGGCAGAGAAAAAGAAAGTGCCCCCAAAACGGAATCAAGTTGCTGGACACGGTGTTAAATTTTCGCAAGTTTAAAAAATGGTACTGGACTTATCATGACTATTATTTCAAAAACTTTGCAGAAAAACGAATCGTAGTGTTTGCAATTCATTAATGAAAAACGGAGATCACTCTGAAGTGAAAAAAAAAAGAAAAGAAAAATAAAGCATAAGTGGTGCTGTGGTAACCTTGTATGCGAAAAGAACTGAATATTAAAAGTTAATAAGTAGTTTCTGAGAAATCGACTTTGAAATAAAAGATAGCGCTAAGAAGTCACGACGTTTCGACCTCTCTTAAGTCATTTTCAAGTGAGTAAGTTTTCCAAATCAGCATAAATATGTTGAAGCAAACAAATAATTTGGCACGAATTGAATCAATTTGTTTAGAACAATTCGTGCTACGATTATTTTATTCTTCTATTTTTTTATTCTTTTATTCTCTTCCATTGTATATTGTTTACACTTTTTCACATATTTTAGCGTTAGCCACATTTTATCGTCTTCAACTTGCTTCAACATATTTATGCTGATTTGGAAAACTTACTCACTTGAAAATGACCCCAGAGAGGTCGAAACGTCGTGATTTCTTAGCGCTATCTTATATTAAAAGTTGTTAAGAAATAACTTACTAGGCGTTCTGTTTCATTTGCAAGGAAACAAACAAAAACGCAGTGTACTATCGATTCATTTAGTCTAAGAATAGTTGTTAATTTAAGATAAGGAAGCAATTTTTATCCACCCTAAGTACAGTAACTCTAAAAATGATGTAGATAAGACTGTGAGATACGTTTTGACCGTTGGAATAGCCCAGAATAATTATGAAAGAGATGTAATATTTACAATGAGGGGAAAATGTAGGTACATATAGCTTGGATTAAAAGAGTAGGAATGACGTATAGGTGAAAGCATTTACTTCTCGGTTTCCCCCTTTTCCCTAGAAAAATCGATGTTCCAAGAATAGAATATATTTCGTAGCTTTTTACGCAGAAGATTGGTCATATAGACATATGACCCTCAACTATTATTTGGCTAGCTTTCTTCAAAAGCTAGACTCTTGAAGTTTCCATTTTTTCATTTGTCTGGTGATATGTTGACGATAAAGAAATCTTTGTATCGGGGCAACAGACATGATAAAGCAATACAGTAAAAACCCGCAAGTAAGAATCTACATTTTTAGGAGTTAGCCTAAACAGGTTATTATATAAATGGTACTTAACAAAATTTTAGGCTATTTAGGTTCTTAAAACAGGTTCTTATTCTTGGAGAAAAACACACCCGCATAACAAGTTGGTAATTGTCCTATATTTTAATTTTATTCACCACACCACCCCTACCCCATCCCCACCCCCCCTCAAAAAGGGAAATAATATAAATTTGTATATTTACATCTAATTATATGCTTTGCCTAGCTGTACTAAGCTTTAACTGTAAATTAATTATGATTACAGTAAATAATTTCAATGTACCTGTAATGTACTATATGATTTTAGAAAATAAGAACGTATTTTAATTTTCTTAGGCTAAATAGGTTCTTGTTTATAGGCATCCTCGGAAACCCAGGGGGCTGTGAGTCGATTTCAAGTTAAGAGCAGAAGAGTCCCTGGGGACATTGTCTTACAAGACTAGTTCCAAACGGTCGCACTCGTTCTGGCATCTGATTGGTGCCAGAAAATCTTTGTGTTTTTCTGCCCAATCAGAGTGAAGTGTGCTTTGGAGTCTTTTCGTGTGTTTTAATACGGACATATAACAAGAAGCTCTGTTGCTCGTTATGTTTGTTTGGGCCGTGCGACGAAGCTTTGCCCTGGATGAAAAGTCTCACTCTCAGCACACAATGTAAGAGAAATCGATCAGATTGTCCGCAAAAATCTCACCGGAAATTATACTGAATACTTTCGCAGGTATCACATGAGAACGTGTTTAAAAGTTTGCAAGGTTCGTATAAAACACGATGATTGCAGGCGTTGATATGTCGCTTTAAACGTTAAACGAGATGCGAAAATCTTTCTAGATTTTTTGTACAATTTGCTGTAACTGAAACTTTGGCAATCTCGTGAAGTTATTTCGTCGCACGGGCCACGCAGGTATGTCGAGCAACTGGCGCTTATGCTTACGTAGCTTTCTTTGCGCAACAAAATCTAACATTAGCTTTGTCAGCTGTAAAGTCTTTCACAATATGGCCAAGGTTGCAGAGAACGTTAAGTTCGTGGATGACCTCTAGCAAGCGCTTACAGAGAGCTTCGCTGTGTTTCCGGTTAGCTAGTTGAAATCTGAACAAAAATAATTATCGAGAACATCGTGGGAAGGAGAGATGTTTTCGAACAGTTACCAAAGGGGTTTGGAAAGAGTTTAATCTCTCAACTGCTGCCTAGATTGAGTTCGAAAGGCCACGGATTCTCTTCTAGTCCTTTGGTCATTGTCATTTCACCTCTTGTCGATTGTCGAAGACCAAGTTAAATACCTTTGATCATTGGGAATAGATGCTGCTTTCATTGGGGAAAACAAAAACCAAAGACAAGGAAATATTGGATGGAAAGGGCGGGCTTGCTTTGTTGTAAATGTCAGCTTAGTATAGGGTTATCTACCCACATCTAATAAACAAAAGTTTCTACGCTTAGTTTTTCTTTTATTTCAGGCGAAGATTAGATTTGATTTTGGCGTGTACAGAAAGCTGTATAAGCGCCAGTTGCTCGACATACCTGCGTGGCCCGTGGAACAAAATAGCTTCACGGGATTGGAAAAGTTTCAGTTACAGCAAATTAGACAAAAAATTTAGAGAGATTTAAGCTTACATCTCATCTAACGTTTAAAGCGACGTATCAATGCATGCAACCATTATGTTTAATACGAACTTCGCACATTTTTTAACACGTTCTCTTGTGATACCTGCGAAAGTATTCAGTATAATTACTGGTAAGATTTTCTCGGACAATCTGATCGATTTCTCTTACATTGCGTGCTGAGACTGAAACTTTTTACCTTGGGCAAAGCTTCGTCGCACGACCTAAACAAACATAGCGAGCAAAAGAGCTTCTTGTTATATGTCTGTATTAAAACACACGAAAGGACTCCAAAGCACACTTCACTCTGATTGGGCAGAAAAACACAAAGATTTTCTGGCACCAATCAGATGCCAGAACGACTGCGACCGTTTGGAACTAGTCTTGTAAGACAATTTCCCCAGGGGCTCTTCTGATCTTAACTTGAAATCGACTCAGCCCCTGGGTCTCCGAGGATGGTTTATAGGGGGTATAAATGGCAAATTTTAGGCTAACAGGTTCTTAATTTTTAGGTTCTTACTCGCGGGATTTTACTGTATTTCTTTTGTAAGCTCATGTATTTATTTTACGTTTTATACTAAGTATTTCTATTTTTCCAAATCAATATTTTAATGGTAGCCTTAGTCCAATGATCAAGTTCAGAATTTAGTTTACTGGGCTAGAGTGATAAAGTAACTGTACTGTAACGAGCTGGTTCGTGTATATGAAGATTGCTGTTGAAAGCTGCACATTAAACACACTGATGTTAAAAAACTTTGGCTCACAAACATTTCCCTAGTACCGTGGCAATGAAATGGAAGTTATAACTGACTTCTCTCTCTCTCAGGGCCGTTGTCGTCAGACTCAGAAATCGTGAACAGCAGAAATAGTTTTGAAATACTCTGGTGTATTTTTTTTTATGGTGCTTCCTTTTTAAGAAACTTTTTGCGCTGACCCAGGAGAATGCATACTAATAGTGCAGTTGTGCGGGTTTTTATGACATTGTTAGGCGGGTGCCAACTCTAAGCGTTTAGTTTTATGGCTTCGTCGCCACCTTAAACCGACTTCCTGCTTGGTTGCTATGGTGAAGGGAGAAAACTTGAGATTAATTGTAATTTTCTTTCTTGTTCGTGCGCTCGAGCGTTTGATGAGGAAATTTCACGGAAAATTTCATTACTTTTCGATTTTGTCATAAGTGATACCAACTTTCACTGCTGCATGCTGGGTAGGTTTTCCCGCAGACAGTTTTGTCTTTTAGTACGCACTGGCGTATCAGTTTGCAAACAATTCCCCTGCTTTGAACTGTTCGATGTCCAAAAGAGTGCCTTTTATCTTTGCTAGTCAATTAGGCTTCTGCTGCTGTCTTTCTTTTGTGGTGTTGAAGACCTGTTGGTTGTTGGTGCTGATCTGTTCTGATATCCTGCAAGCGTCGTCCCGCTAGAGTTTTGATGATATTCTCTGAGCCACGGATTCTGTTTCCTTCTTCGTATTTCCTTTAGCCTTCTGCGTCACTCTAATTCGTTCCCTGTGGAAACGCATGGATGATAGTTCAGCGAATTTTCGCGCGCCCTTCACGCTTCTTGAATAATGCACCTTGTTAGAAAGGTGAGATGGTTGGTGAAGCGTGCGAACTTACTTGAGCAATGCTCAGACTGACGAATCAACCCCAGGGCTGTGAAGCCTATTTCAGGTTTATATCGTAAAATAGGTTGTGGTTATTCATCATGGTAAATAAAGAGAAATGTGATCGTTTGTCTCACGATGTTATCACTTGGGTGTCGTCTTCCAACTGTATTGAACATTCACTTAGAGTGGAACCAGTCATATAAAACTGATAATTGAGTACAAGTTAGTCCATGTTTCTTCTCCAAATTCAATTTTAGAAGCATTTTGAGCGTGTTTTGTACGTTCGACTGTGTAGTTGTCACGATATCTCCTCTATGCATATTCACAGGGGGTAGTATTCGTTTGCTATTTGAAGGCTGCATTAATGACTGGAGATTATTAGTCAAAAGAGTGGAGTTGAGTTGAGTTGAGAGTTGTCTTTCCCTAACCCAACAACAGTCAACCGATGACAAGTTAGTGTGATCATGACAGGCCTGAATCTTAACCAGAGGGTTGCTTGCTCGTCCTTGAGTTTTGCTTTTGGAAAGATAGTCCGGCCCTGAAAACAACAAAAGTAGTCGGCAGCGTTCCACAGTGTTCTGCCTGGTGTTCTGCAATGGTCAATCGAAAGGTTCCTGAAGACCTCCTCATCACCTAGCAAGCAACTGGATTGAAACGTTATCTGCCTGCTTTCCCGGTTTGGAATGGCTCTTACGCCTTCTAGCTTGACAAGAGAGGTAATCGGAAAAGCTCATGCGCATTGACTTCCGCATACAAACACCACTTCCCTTCTTCGAATTACTGTGTTTTCAGAATGAATCAGCAGAGGAAAGTACTCAAGTGACCTTTGTCTGATCTTAGATTTAGTAACGTAAGTCTCCCGTAATGACGATTTGTCGATCAAGCGCGATAGACGCGCCTTTATTTCCAGTTTTAATGGTAAATGATATAAAGGTAACTGAAACCTCCTTTGTTGAATGTGAGCACTTAAAAAAAAAACAGGTTCTAATTCATTTCACAAACAGCACTGAGCATTTCATGAAAACGCCCCCAGGTGTCTGGATAGTTTTAAGTAGTATATACTAAAACAGTGGATAGCGTTGAAGGCGCGCTCTCATTGGCTAGTCAAACTCCGAATATCCTTTGCTATTTACCTCCGAGCAACTCGGGAAAAAATGGCGTCCCGATTTGCATCCGTGACAAGCGAAGAAATTACTCAAAGTAACGACGAAGCAATCCCTGAAAACACAAAGAAAGCGACTAAATTTGGTCTATCCGTGTTTAAAGGTAATGGTTTAAGTTTTTAACCCGGAGTTTATCGATAAAAACCAATGAGAAAGGTTTTGTTTACAAATGCAAATTAACCTTGCGTAACCTCACTTGTTCACTTGAAAATCAAAGTTGAATGATATCTTTTACAGAATGGTTTCAAATACAGAAAGAGTTTGCCACACCATTTGAAGAAATGTCGCCACCAGAGCTAAACAAATGTCTTCAGAAATTTTATCTGTTAGCGAGAAAACGAGACGGCAGTTTTTACAACAAAAAATCACTTACCGCGATCCGAACCGCGTTGGATCGTCACTTGAGAAGTCCTCCGTTTTCCAAGCCATTTTCTATTATTGGAGACAGTCAGTTTAACGACGCAAACACATCTCTAAGCAATTTTCTGAAAACCCTTAGCAAGAGCGGTCAAATAGCTCCAACAATGCACAAGCAACCTCTGACAAAGGAAGTCGTTGCCAAACTTTACGAAGAAGGTGAGCTTGTTGACACGGACTCACTCCAACCACACAAACTGCAGCAAACAGCCTGGTTTTTCATCAGTCTGTTCCTTGGAAAACGAGGTCGTGAAAACCAGCAGCTTTTAAAGAAGCACATGCTCGTCTCGAGAGAAACACCAAGTGGTGAAAAATAATTGGAAATGAGCAGAGAGAGTGGAGCAGCGTTGGCGACCAAAAACCATCAAGGTGGCCTCGACGACAAAGAAGACGAGTCAAACGGCAAAATATTCGAAAGACCTGGCTCAAAACGCTGCCCGGTGAAACTCATCGAGATATACCTGTCACATCTGAATCCCGAGTGCAGCAGCTTGTTCCAGAAACCGCGAAGCCCGTGCAAATCGTTTAGCCCAGCAAGAGATGCTGTGTGGTACTGCTCGACTCCACTTGGCCATAACACACTTGATAATATGCTGCGCTTTATGACAACAAGAACTGGTATAATCCCACACCTGACAAACCACTCAATCAGAGCCACCACCGTAACGGTTCTATCTGCTGCCAACATCGAAAGTCGATTCATTAAAGCAATAACCGGGCATCAAAGCGAAGCCAGCATCCAGAGTTACTGCGACACTCCAACATTCGAGCAGTTCAAAACAATGTCAAACAAGCTCGGCGAGTTCTTCTATCCGGCCGGAAACGAAAATAACGCTGTTGCGGTCACTCATTCAGCTGTTGTTCCTCCTCCCGCTCCTTCAAGCCAACTGCCATCAGCGATTCCATGTACTTCTGGTGGTGGAAATCAGTTTGTTTTCGAGTCCATTCAAGACGGCTCGCAGAATCTTGCACGTGGCTTCGTTCCCGGAGGCACCTTCCACAACTGCAGTTTTAATTTCAATGTGAGCTTTGGAGATAGCAGCAGAAAATAAAACTTGTACCGATTCAGTTAAGGAACAGAACTTGCCGAACATGCAAGAAGCCATGATTTTCACTTTGCTTGAGCAAAGCGTAGCTCTACCGATGTAAATTTGTCGCTCTTTTGATCAACTGATGTATTATGTGACTTTTTGCGCGGCTTGTTGTTTCAGTCCTTTCCGCGCGCGAAAATGTTGGAATCGTTGCTGGAATGTATGAATTAAAATTAAGTTTTGGTGGTGTATATTATCTCACTGTTTTAGTATATACTAAAACAACTATTCACCTCAGTGTCGGTGGTTAGCGGGTGGATATTTACCTCGACGCTTTGCGGCTCGGTAAATATCCACCACTAACCACCTACACTTCGGTGAATAGTTGTTAATTTGTTCAAATTCAGTTTAATCATTTTCTGCATATGGAGCTAAACAATTACTTTCTTAGGCTCTTTACAAAACTAATTATAGAAATTATTAAAACTATAAAAACCCGACTCAACAAACTTAGTCTGCGTAATTGATGGTTTTGTGTGCGCTTTATAGTTTTGTGAGGGGAGCAGGGGAGCGGTAACGTCGACGGTTGACGGTTAAAAAGTAAGACCTTTTCACGGTTGACGGTTTGATTTTAAGTCATTTGACGCTGATTTTTTCAAATGTCGTTTATGAAACGAACTAAACGCGCGAATTTGGCTATAATTTTTCATAATGACGCATTTGTAAAGAACTGTTAATTTATGACACCTTTCATTAATACGTGACTAAAGTTTTACGACACCGGAAGTGTTTCCACACCGGAAGTCAGTTCTATCGCTAACCAGTTTTACGTGCGACTAGAAGTTAAAGGACTTACATAAATCTATTTTTGTGATATATCAAAACATTTATTCATAAACAAGAGAACTCGACCCCAGTCAGGCAATCATTCAGTTCTTAATTATGGATATCTGAGACATTTGACGGCTAACATTGGCTTGCTTATTTAACAGTTAACGGTAAAAATAATTGCGTTTTTGATGGTTGACGGTTAACTGTTTTGGCCATTTGACAGTTGATGGTTAACCCTAAGCTCGATTTCAATCGCTCTCTCGAGTGCTGTCTTTTTCGTTCCTCCCCGAGAAGAGTCGCTTCAGGGAGGAGCGCGGGCTCCGGTTCCCGAACAGCGGCTGGTAATCAAGCCCATGTTAACCCCATTGAGAACCTCCCAACGCCATAGCGGAAAAGTGCCAGTGGAAAAAAAAAAAAAAAAAAAAAAATAGAGCTTCTTGCGGCTTCCCCGCCTGGAAAGCGTACTCCGAAATCCGTCAGAAGGAGCCTATCACTTCAGCCCCTACAAAAACCGCAAATTCATGATTTCGTTGCGAGTAGAACAAAGAATAAGGTGAGCCAGATAAAGAGATAAAAATTTGTTGTCTTGTCACAATAACTCTCAGGTTGATTCAAAAAAAAAAAAATGACGTTACAACGCAGTCTGTTTAGATCTATATTTCAGCTGATTGAGAAATATAAAAGCCACTAGAAAATGATATAACATGTTTACGCTAAAAATCTACGTAACTTACAAACTGTATAGATGGATTGAACCTTCGATTTCAACAGACCAGATTCCCTTTCTCTCTGACTTAATAAATAAAAGAAAAATGAAAAAGAGAAAGTTGTCAGAGATAGTCACTGGAGGGCTTTCCGCGATGCCTGATTAACCCAATTCGAGAGCGGCAGACTCATTGGCATTCTAGGCAGTCGTTATTATGTTGTGGGGTTTTACCACTCGCTTGGCGAATTAACGAAAGGTACTGAGACTCTGTAATTTTCTTCTTTATTCTCCTAAACTGCTGCTTCTACTACAGCTAATTTTCTCTCTCTTGTTCCACTGCTTATTTTCTACTACTTTCAGCAAGGAGTGCTCCAGTATTAAATACAAAAATCACAGACATGTTTGGGTTAGCTAACCGTGGGAATTTCCAAAACAGGATGTTCAGTGTGGGTAAGACTCAAGGTCAGTTTTACCAACTCAAACATGACCACCTAGCAGACTAGTTATCCTCAACCATAACAAGGGATTAAAATGTCTAGCACGGTAAGTGCTGAGCCAAGTTCAAGCACACACTAAAAATAAATGATCAAAACTATAGATTCATCAAAATAGCACGTAGGGGCGAAAAGGCGAGACTTAATAAGTCAAAAGGTAAACCTAAAAATACTTGAAATATCAATCCTTGAAAACGCTCTACAACAATTACATAGCCGGAAATCCCTTACAACATGGCTGCAACAATGGCCGCGAGCATGCGCTGTGCGCGGAAAGTCGAATAAAATATGGCTTCCAAATATAAAGGAAATTAAGGGGAAACAAAATCATTTTAGTATTTTGTGGTATTACCGCTAGAATCTCAACGTTCTACATCGTCTAAGTTTATAAAGTCAAGTTGGAACTGCGTTTTAATCGGTGCCTTTTGATGAAATCTACCCGATAAAATAGCCACATTTTCTTCGCAATATCCTTAAAAGTAGGGCTTACCTTGATAGTTTCTTACATCTGCTACAAGGAAACACTTGCACCGATTCGCTTCTCTATTCATCGTGTCCGAAAGATATGACAATAAACCTTGCAAAGTAGACGTTTTCCATACCAAAAACATCTTTTAACATGGTGCCTTTTCAATATCTAACGAGGTGTTTTTCATCAATGCAAGAAACGAGGACATGCAGCCATTACTGAAGCAAATTGGCTCCCTCGAGCATTTTGTTCCGGTTTCAGTTAAGTTTCCATTTTCTTTTAACGTGTTTTTAAGATCAGTGGTATTTCCTGTAACAATACTGAAATGCCGCTGTACATAAGAAACGCGGCTAAGATTCGAAAAAAGCGGGATTTTGGAGGGAAAATATTGTTTTACTTTGTATGCCATGTCTGACATTAAGAAGTTAAAATAGTTTTAAGATAATTTTCTGTCTTCTTATCAAGTTTCTCAATCTTTTCGTTTTAAATCGAGTAGTAAAACATTAAGTTAAGCTTATGTTTGATTTTATGACTTAGTCGAAAAATGTTAAGAGAAAAGTAGCTTAAAGCGGCTTCATTGAGATTCTCTTCGGCTTCCCAGGTGTCATTAAGGGAACTGTACCCCTTCCAATGAATTAGGTAGTCATTCGTAAAGACAAAATACAACCAATACTTGTTTCTACGGT
Source organism: Stylophora pistillata (assembly GCF_964205215.1). Classification (NCBI taxonomy): domain Eukaryota; kingdom Metazoa; phylum Cnidaria; class Anthozoa; order Scleractinia; family Pocilloporidae; genus Stylophora; species Stylophora pistillata. The sequence goes on from NC_142519.1 coordinate 1,556,100, forward strand.
TAAAAACATTAATTATAACTGAATTTATGGCGCTTGGTGTTCACTTCAAACAAGCATCATATTTACCTCGCCTTTGATTCTTCGGCAACTCAAATCTCTCTCCACTTGAAAATAACGGCCTTTTCCTTTTATCGCTTGGATACTCATGACGTCTACAGTACTTAGGGTATTCAAGCTATGGTAGAAGCCCTTGGACCGCTTTTTTCTCTTTTAGGCATCCGCCGACGCATCCGCCGATCCGCCATATTGAAACCTTAGATTTACGCGCCCGCGGGTCAAGCCGCTGACTGTCTAGTATTTCTGGCTAAGAACACCAGAGCCCCTCTATGGGTACCCACGGTCTTCGTTTTCTTTGCGATGTTTTTGCAAATCTTGGTTTTCTTTTTAGAAAGATCTTCGTTTTTTGGATTGAAAAGGTTTAAACGTTTATTCAGTGTTATTAACAGTCGCTAAATATTTCACTTCAACAGCAATTTGCATAACTCACTGTTTAAATTAACGAAAAGCAATATAAACAGTTGTTGAAAGAATAAAGGATTGTTGGATTCTTTGGCGACGTTCTGTTTGTTCAGTGGTCTACGTCGTTTACGGCATTTGAAGACTGGTTTCTTTATGCGATCCCACAAGCTCGTAGTTTTAACATACACAACTAACCCACTGACTTTTTATTATTAGTGGACTATTTTTGTCGTTTACAGCCTTGTAATGGCATCATGTGGTTTCGCGGCGGCAACTATAAACCACTGTTGACACCGTTGTCAAAACGTGGTCAAAAGTCAGAAATGAGAGATATTTTCTGTAGTGTTTAAGAGTTTTGACAGTTTTGTATCTGAGTGTTTAATTTGATCATGCAAATTTTGGTCAATTTTTAGATCTTCGCTTTAATCTTGAGATCTTCGTTTTTTCTGCTGTGATCTTTGCGTCTTTGATCTCTTCGGAAATACCCATAAAGAGGCTCACACTAGGATGTGGTGAGTCATGAGCAGCTTTGCGGTTTTTCACAAACTACACGCCGACTGTAATAGATGCATTCTGAAGGCTTCTTGAAACAATTATCATTTCCTGTTTTCCTGCTAATCTCCATAACAGATACGACATTCCATTGACGCACACCCACTTCCGAAACCACCCACTCTTGTCCTTGCTCCGACGGTTTTCCGGTTAACTTCCCTTCACATAAAATCGACATGTCAAATTCGAACTCGGCATTGCTGTATCAACGACACAAACGAGTTCTTAAACAAACAATAACTCAACATTGACCATTTTGGGAAACACTGAGATTCTTGAAGAAATTAACGTAACCGGACTGTTTCACCCCGGATAAGACTTTAAAAAAATGTCAAGTTTTAAGTGAAGTTTTCCATAAAGTCAGGTTATTTCTCTGGGCCCTTGACTTTATATTTTAGCGCACAAGCGCTCGTTTTCACTAAACTTGAGACTTTTCTCAAGGAAGAAAATAAAAAGAAAAGCTAAACACCTCTTTTCCAGCGGTTTTCATGACATTTTTGGTCAGACCCCAAACTTATGTGCGGAAAAACGAAAGGGTCTTCAGTGGCAGTTGAAATACAGTTGAAATACTGCGATCAAACTTGATCCTTCGGGACTAGTCATTATTTATCGGGAGGGGGGGGGGCTGGTGCAATGTAAAATATGCCATGCTTGATTTTTGCTGACCCCCCTTTTACTTTAACATGATTTTTTCTGACCCCCCCCTCCCATCCCCTCTTGTCCTCGGGCATGCATGAAACAAAAAGTATCTATTTATCAAGTCACCATGTCCAACGGATAGACATTCTATTTAAAGCTACCTTAAATTTGTATTTGAGTTGCTCTTCGCCCAGACCGTGGGTAGACAATTGTCGTATTGACATTAATGTTCTCGGTGCTCTCAATCATTTCTTCTTCTTCAGTGTACTCCTCTTCCTCTTCAGAGCTTGAAATACCAATCTCTGCAAGGACACAGTCTTCTTCCTCTGAGTAGTCTTCTGATTCACTATTGAGTGAATCAGAAGACGACTGATTGTCGCTCTTCCCACCCTCCTCTCTCTCAATTCGTTTAGCAAGTTCTTGGATGATACTTTCTTTAATTGCCTCCAGCTTTGCCTTTTTTATTCCATATTTTCCAAGGTTATGGTGTTTATGTATAAAGCTATTTTACTAAGCTGTATTTGTTGATGGCATCCAGATGCAGCTTTTAACATTTTTCCTGGCAAAACGTTTGCATATTTTTGTGTGCCCCCCCTTGAAGCCATACATAAAAAACGGTGCCCCCCGCCTATTTGCACCAGCCCCCCTCCCGATAAATAATGACCTGTCCCTTAGAGTCGGTTCTTATTTACCTTATCCTATCCTATCCTATCTTAAAATTTTCAACCTATAGAAACTGCACAATGCTTTTTTTCATTTATAAGTCCTTTTCTTAAAGTCATCATGAGAGGATTAATCAGGTAAATTGGATCGGAGAGGTGAGAACAGCAAAAATGTGTTTTGCTACGTCTAAATATTATTTTTACTGTTGATCTTTTATTGCTTCGCTTCGATATTTTCCCGGTTGAATTTCGTGGGAGATGTTTCTTATCGACTTAAATAAATGAAATAGGAGATGTGGGCATACGGGCCAGTCTTGTCAAGTACACTCAGGTCTTAGATCTTAAATCATTGGATCGACGTCTAAAGTGGATACCCTAAATCTAACTGCATAAAAAAAAGCCATGATAAGCACTTACAAAACATCTGAACTCACTTAGACCTTGATAGAATAGTTTTTAGATTTATATGTATACTGTTTTTTTTTTCTACTTTGCTTTTTCCTTTTTTAGGCAAAAACAACCCTTTGAGTACTTGACCTCAGACGAAAATGCTGATACTCGATCTGCCAGCTCAACTTTGCTAACGTCTCATTTTGATCCGTTAAATGCCAACGTAAACATCACAATCTTAACCTTTATTGTCCCAAGGTAGATTTATCCGATAAAAATCAGTTGAGAGCAGAAATTCTTGCACGCACTCCGTATCACCACAGGCATCCCAAGCTCATGTGTCGAGGAAAAGCGCAGGATTATTTCATGAACGCGTCATGCGTCGAGGTCTAAGTGTATACCCTACATCTAACTGCATAAAAAAAAGCCATGATAAGCACTTACAAAACATCTGAACTCACTTAGACCTTGATCGAATAGTTTTTAGATTTATATGTATACTGTTTTTTTTTTCTACTTTGCTTTTTCCTTTTTTAGGCAAAAACAACCCTTTGAGTACTTGACCTCGGACGAAAATGCTGATACTCTGCCAGCTCAACTTTGCTAACGTCTCATTTTGATCCGTTAAATGCCAACGTAAACATCACAATCTTAACCTTTATTGTCCCAAGGTAGATTTATCCGATAAAAATCAGTTGAGAGCAGAAATTCTTGCACGCACTCCGTATCACCACAGGCATCCCAAGCTCATGTGTCGAGGAAAAGCGAAGGATTATTTCATGAACGCGTCATGCGTCGAGGTCTAAGTGTATACCCTACATCTAACTGCATAAAAAAAAGCCATGATAAGCACTTACAAAACATCTGAACTCACTTAGACCTTGATCGAATAGTTTTTAGATTTATATGTATACTGTTTTTTTTTTCTACTTTGCTTTTTCCTTTTTTAGGCAAAAACAACTCTTTGAGTACTTGACCTCAGACGAAAATGCTGATACTCTGCCAGCTCAACTTTGCTAACGTCTCATTTTGATCCGTTAAATACCAACGTAAACATCACAATCTTAACCTTTATTGTCCCAAGGTAGATTTATCCGATAAAAATCAGTTGAGAGCAGAAATTCTTGCACGCACTCCGTATCACCACAGGCATCCGAAGCTCATGTGTCGAGGAAAAGCGAAGGATTATTTCATGAACGCGTCATGCGTCGAGGTCTAAGTGTATACCCTACATCTAACTGCATAAAAAAAAGCCATGATAAGCACTTACAAAACATCTGAACTCACTTAGACCTTGATAGGAGAGTTTTTAGATTTATATGTATGCTGTTTTGTTTGTTTTTTCTACTTTGCTTTTTCCTTTTTTAGGCAAAAACAACCCTTTGAGTACTTGACCTCAGACGAAAATGCTGATACTATGCCAGCTAAACTTCACTAACGTCTCATGGGTGTGGGTGTGGGTGTGGGTAAAAGTCGTGGGTGTGCATAATACATAACAATTTAATAATGTTAATAGTACTACTACTAATAATCAATTACTGTTATTTTTGTGGGGGAAAATGGTTTTTTCGGGATCGTGAAGGGCCCTGTGGTCGGTTTTAAACATGACTTGGTTATATCGCCATGAACGATGAAGCGCCTTTTCTTCATGGAAATTGCGAAATGACTGGCTTTTTTTTCGAAACGTGACCTGAACCGTTGTTATTCTTCTTTTCTAAAATTTTATCCTGTAAGCGTCTCAAAACAAGACGTGAAACATGACTGTCATTAGCTACCGTGAAGTAATGCAATACTTCTCGACGAACAATGAAACGTATGTTTCTTGAGTACGTCACATTTCGAAACTCTGCAGAGTCTGGTCTTTGTCAGATAAGAAATGAATCGTTTAAAAATTGAACGAATTGAAATTATTAGAACCTCTTTATTTATTAATTTACCTATTTCAATAATTCTTCATATCTAGTTTATTTTATGATTTAGAAAAGGACCTGGCCTGTTGAATGGACGAAGAAAAATTTTAAGATTGTACTAATTGGTTCTTCGTTTAATTTCTTATCACCGATGCCAGTTGTCGTGACCAATTTAACATTGGCTTGCGATTTCCGGTTGTCGATTGTACCGCACACTGGATACCAGAGGTTTTATATTTTCGTACCTTGGAAAAACCTTGGAGCCAACATCTCCAGACCTGCAACGAACGTTGCAACGTTGCTATCTATACAATACTTTATTTCAGAACAACATGTAAATACATAATTATTAAGAAAAAGGAAACCCAGAGGTTGGCCCTATATCAAGGGTCTCCTATTTATGTAAAAAATCTTACAGAACTAGTTAATAAAAAATAAAAAAGTCAAATAAGAAACAGCTAAATATCAATTATTAAATGACGATTCAATAAATATTCATATGTTTCTTCAATTTTGATTTAAACTCACGAACGTTAGGGCTGTCACAAAAATTAAATAAATTAATAGGAAGATTATTCCAGGGTTTGATAATTCTGACAAAGAAAGAATTTTTGTAACAGTTCAGTTTTGCGAGTTTGAGTTGTAGAAATACCTGGCATCATCACGAAATTGCCAGGTATTTCTATATTTTTTTATATAGAGTTGTTTTTTATAAGCGAAGGGTTACTTCATGAAAGCGTCATACGTTGTGTGACGCGGAGTTAAGTTACGCGAGTAAACGTTGAGAATTTGAATGCGTTATAAGGAATAGCATGGGGAAGAAAATATGGTCCATTTAAATAAAATATTCATATTTCGGAATATTTAGTGTTTTAAGTGGACCATATTTTGTTCCCCATACTATTCCTTAGAACGCGTTCAAGTTCTCAACGGTTACTCGAGTAACTTAATACCGCACCACGCAACGCGTGACGCTTTCATGAAATGATCCTTCGCTTTTCCTCGAGACGTGAGCTTGGGACGCCTGTGCTATCATGCGCCCACTATAAAAGCCGTGGTCGGGCACGGCTGTACCAAGCGTGGTCGCGCACGGCTGTACCAAGTTAGTCTAGCTTAAAGTGCTGTGAGCCTGTTTTGCTTCGCATGAGACCAGTTTAAGTGCCTTACAACCATGGCCCTGTCTCGTAGGATCATCGTTTCATCATTCCTGTTGTTGTTCGCGATTCCCTCCCAATCCCGGGGTAAGTCGTTTCCGTAAGACTTGTAATTGACCCAGAGCGGTTCTTTGACCAGAGCGTTTCTCTTCTGGAGTAAAATCCTTTTTGTTTGAGACTGTTAGATATTTTCTGACCTTTCCCAAGAATTTGTTAATGTTTAGTTCTTTAGTAATTCTGTCAAACGCACAGTGTTAATTGAAGGCACAACATTTGAGAATTGGTTCAATCCGATCATTTTACTCTGGAAGGCAAGGTGTATAGCTCGGAAAGATCTCTCAACCGTCTAATTCGAGTTAATAACACGGTAAAGTCGATTCAAACTTGAAATTTGGATATAAAACCAATTGAAAAATCCACAAGGAGGTCAACCATACTAGCTGGAATTCACAGACATAGCGAAAATGTTCCTCAGATCTCAGTTTACTTTAAGCATGATTTTAAAAAAAGCTTATTACATAATGCAAAACTTTCTTCATGTGTTTATCACGAACATTAGAAAAGCTTTTTTTCATCTTCCAGTCTCATAGTCCTCTGAAGAAAATGTTTAAGAGTTTATCATATCGTCAAGTTTCTATACTGGATGAAAGAAAGGATACTTTTGGACGGTTGTGCGTATTTGACGATACGGCTTCAGTAAATTGCGACCTTTTGGTCATTACTCACATGAAAGAAGCATGGAGGGCAACGAGATCATTTTTATATTTGGCTTTACAACGTCAATATATTTACAGCGCGTCCATCAGAAAACCGGGAAGGGGCGATAATCCTTAAATCACCGATTTGGCTCAAACTTGGCACAAATGCTAAGTATCAATCAATGAGTTAAAGTGCCCCTGAGATCAAAATTTTCGTACATCATTTTTTTTCCATTTTCGTGTTCAGTGTGTCTCCTTCACCTACTCTGCCAAATTTCAGTTTATACCGAGCACCAGAAATATCTTTTTTCGGGCCGTTAAATTCACGATTTCTCGTTCGCCATTATTTGATCATGTTCCGGAAGTTGATCGCAGGACTCAGAGGAAGTGACGTCAAAGGCTCAACGCGAAAATCTCACATGGCAAAATGTCAAGCAAACATAACAGAGTGCTTTACTCTATTCGTACAAAAACTAAACAAAAATGACTGGGCATCGATGCGTAATTCATAGCTGAAGTAATCGTGCAGAGCATGCTGCAGGTATTTCTCTGCATCGGAGCCTTGCAAATAGATCAGAGCGGGAAAAACGGATGCCATTTGTGCGACCTCACGAGTAAACTTGAATCCTACAGAAATATTTGTGATCTACTCCGAACACTTCTCGAAGGACTGTTTCGAGAGATCTGTGTACTTTGAACAGAGTTAATTGACTCTGCTTTGAAGGATCTATGCGAAGAATTCTGTCGGGTTCAGTGCCTACTGTTCAAGAAGAGAAGGGACAAGAAAAACAGTCCTCAGTGCGACGCCGGAAAGCGAAGTCTACGAACCTCCACGGATTTTATCACCTTTGTGTTTTTTTTTGTAGGTTTAACTTGAGTAATCTTATTTCTGCTTTTCTGCCAGGGTGGTGCTGTGCACCAACTTACGCATGCTCAGAATAAAGTCGATCTCTTGATATACTTACATTCAGGAATTAATAATAACAATAATAATAATAATTATTATTATTATTTAATTCTTACATTGCGCGCTTTCCATGAAATGATCAAGCGCGCTTTATTATTGTTATATTATCATCATTGTTCGTATGATTATTTGTTACCATTTTATTAGTGTTTGAGTGTCAATTAGACACTACTCTTGAATTATCGTTCTCTTATAAAACAAAGTACTCATGAACATGCGAAATGCGGCGGCAGTAGCCATATGCAGTCTTAACTTTATTCTCGTTGGCTTTACAACTAAAACAAGTTCAAGTTAAATAATCTTGTCTCTGCTTTTCTCCTGGAATAGTACTGTGTACAAACTTACGCATGCTCAGATTTAAGTCGATCTCTTAGTAAACTTACATTCAGGAATTAAGTGCCTCCTCGTTAGCTCAATTGGTAGAGCGCCGGACTGTTGTGCGGGAGGTCGAGAGTTCAAGACCCGGCCGGACCAATACTTAGGGTCTTAAAATAACTGAGGAGAATTTGCTACCTTTCTATAATATCAAGAAATGGATATTCTAGGCCCCGTCTCCTGCAGGGTTAGGGGTAAGAGACGTTAATTTCCCACGCACGAGATAACTGTGGGTGGATGTCCTCCCCTGGGGTGGGATGTGTGTGTTTACTGAGCCCGCAGTAATTGGCGCCAGCTGTTGCGGTGTCCCTGCCTGTCGGCGAATCTAATAAATAAATTAAGTGAAGTATGCTCGGAGTCATGGTGTAAAATTATGCTTTATGCCATGGAAGAAGAAAGCAGCCGTATTTTGAATGATGCCTTTCCTTAGATTTGATTTGTCCAACATTCGAGGAACCTGGTGAATGCCCAAGAGATGACCATGAGAGCAGCCTGTGTCAACCCGAGGGAAAAACTGGCTCTGCTTCCGGCTGCCCTCCAGGCTTAATATGTTGTAATACCGGCTGTCAGTTTCTTGATTGTGTGGGTAAGTATGCCTAATTGAATGAAAAAGAAATTCCGGGCAATTTTTCCGATAAAGTTTTCGCAGACTCCAAATCAAGGCTCAGTCACGAAATATTCTTCCTATCAGTGTATGTAACGTAAAGATAAAAGTTAGGTAACTGAGCTTATTCTGTATCAATTGGTTCTTTAGTTCCAGAGGTGAACCCAAATCCAACTCAACCTCAGAAGGTACGGTTTACATCTATTAGGCTTATATATCTTTTCTGCGATTAAAATTTTATCTGCCTGAGAAAGTATGATTTATGTCATTAACATGGTGTTGGTTAAATCTATTTCTATATTTTGTGAATTTTATTGAATGAGGCTGGTTCGTAAAAGGTATCCTGCTTTGATAGGTTATGGCCACGGAGGACCTTGGAAACAAAAACGTATCAGGTAAAGACCAACGCTATAACTTGTCTGTTGGAAGGAAAACTAACGTTATAAACATTACATTACGTTACAATCACTCCAAGGCCTTATCATAGTTGTTGAAGGCTAAAAAAATGAATATACCTTATTTCCTCGAATAAGTGACTGGGCGCTTATTTGAAATTTTGGCTAAAAAGAAAAGCAGTAGTAAAAAACCGTTCTCCACGAAAAAGTTATTGAGTGTTTTTTACGCTCATCGACCGATTCCAAGTTGAATTCAAAATATGTACACACAATGACAGATGATATATTTCCCATTAAGGTAAGTTCCCATAAGTTATCATCACTATTTTGATCGTTATTATTAGTTATCATTATTATTATTATTATCATTGTTATCATTATTACTATTATTATTATTATTATTGTTCATATGATTATTTGTTACCATTTTATTAGTGTTTGAGTGTCAATTAGACACTACTCTTGAATTATCGTTCTCTTATAAAACAAAGTACTCATGAACATGCGAAATGCGGTGGCAGTAGCCATATGCAGTCCTAACTTTATTCACGTTGGCTTTACAACTAAAATAAGTTCAAGTTAAATAATCTTGTTTCTGCTTTTCTCCCGGAATAGTACTGTGTACAAACTTACGCATGCTCAGATTTAAGTCGATCTCTTAGTAAACTTACCTTCAGAAATTAAGTGCCTCCTGGTTAGCTCAATTGGTAGAGCGCCGGACTGTTGTGCGGGAGGTCGAGAGTTCAAGACCCGGCCGGATAAACACTTGGGTCTTAAAATAACTGAGGAGAATTTACAACCTTTTTATAATATTAAGAAATGGATATTTTAGGCCCCGTCTCCTGCAGGGTTAGGGGTAGGAGACGTTAATTTCCCACGCACGAGATTACTGTGTGGTGGATGTCCTCCCCTGGAGTGGGATGGGTGGGTTTACTGGGCCCGCAGTAATTGGCGCAAGCTGTTGCGGTGTCCCTGCCTGTCGGCGAATCTAATAAATAAATTAAGTGAAGTATGCTCGGAGTCATGGTGTAAAATTATGCTTTATGCCATGGAAGAAGAAAGCAGCCGTATTTTGAATGATGCCTTTCCTCAGATTTGATTTGTCCAGCATTCGAGGAACCTGGTGAATGCCCAAGCGATGGCGATGAGGACAGCCTGTGTCAGCCCGAGGGAACAATTGGCTCTGCTTCCGGCTGCCCTCCAGGCTTAATGTGTTGTAATACCGGCTGTCAATTTCTTGATTGTGTGGGTAAGTTTTCCAAATAGATTAAAAAAGAAATTGTAGGCAATTTTGCCAATATCGTTTTTCGCAGCCTCCAACTCAATCTCAGTAACGAAATATTTTTTCTATCAGTGTATGTAACGTAAAGATGGCAATTATGCAACCAAGCTCATTTTGTATCAATTGGTTCTTTAGTTCCAGAGGTGAACCCAAATCCAACTCAACCTCAGAAGGTACGGCTTACATCTATTAAGGTTATATATCTTTTCTGCGATTAAAATTTTATCTGCTTGAGAAAGTATGATTTATGTCATTAACATGGTGTTGGTTAAATCTATTTCTAAATCTAGCGAATTTTATTGAATGAGGTGGGTTCCTTAAAAGATATCCTGCTTTGATAGGTTACGGCCACGGAGGATCCTGGAAGCAAAAACATATCAGGTAAAGACCAACTCTATAACTTGCCTGTTCGAAGGAAAACTAACGTTATAAACATTACATTACGTTACAATGACTCCGAGGCCTTGTCATGATTGTTAAATGTTAAATAAATTAATATACTGGATTTTCTCGAATAAGTGACTGGGCGCTCATTTGAAATTTTGGCTAAAAGAAGAAGCACTAGTAAAAAAACGGTTCTCCAAGAAAAAGTTATTGAGTGTTTTTTACGCTCATCGACCGATTCCAAGTTGGATTAAAAATATGTACACACAATGACAGATGATATATTTCTCATTAAGGTAAGTTCCCATAACTTATCATCACTATTTTGATCGTTATTATTATTATTATTATTATTATTATTATCATTGTTATCATTATTATTATTATTATTGTTAAATTATCATCATTGTTTATATGATTATTTGTTACCATTTTGTTACTGTTTGAGTGTCAATTAGATACTCTATTGAGCTAACCGCCTCCCGGTTAGCTCAATGGATAGAGCGCTGGACTGTTGAGCGGGAGGAAGAGCGTTCGAGCCCCGGCCGGACCAACACTCATGGTCTTAAAATAATTGAGAAGAATATGCTACCTTTCTGAAACATCAAGAAATGATTAGATATTCTAGTCTTTTCGGATAGGGACGAATAAATAGAGGTCCCGTCTCCTGTAGGGTTAGGGGCAGGAGACGTTAATTTCCCACGCACGAGATTACTGTGTGATGGATGTCCTCCCCTGGGGTGGGATGGGTGGGTAACAGGACCCCCGTTGATACCAGTGTTTACCACACTGAAGGGGCTATCCTGTATAAATATAGATGTCTACTATACTCTACTCTTGAATTATCGTTCTCTTATAAAACAAGGTACTCATCAACATGCGGAATGCGGTGGCACTAGCCATATGCAGTCTTAACTTTATTCTCGTTGGCTTTACAACTAAAATAAGTTCAACTTAAATAATCTTGGTTTTGCTATTCTGCCGGGATGGTACTGTGTACAACCTTACGCATGATCAAAATTAGGTTGATGTCTTAGTAAACTTACATTCAGGAATCAAGTGAAGTATGCTTGGGATCGAATTGCACCGCGTTCGCCCCCTATCGAGTTCGCCCCTACCTTATACCGTGTTCACCCCCACACTTTCAGAGTTCGACGCCACCGAGTCGAGTTCGCCCCTTGATGGAGTGATGTCCAGATGAGTTGATTTGTGACGAGGGCTGTAGCAGAATGAGCCAAATGTCAAGTCAGCGACGACCATTTTGAATTTCGGCAATTGCGTGGAATCTGCGTAGGATCTGGGGTTACCAATCTTGTCTTGGTTCTAACTTGTTTGCAATTTTCGAAAGAACCTAATTAGACATTACTCAATCTGGGGGGTGAACTCGACTTGGTGGGGTCGAACTCGAAAAGTGTGGCGGCGGACAGAGTTATTTAATCACTTTCACCAGTGTGGTGATGGTCGCACAACAGAGCGAGGCTCCAAATTAAGTGCGCCCAATATCCCACCCATCCCACCCCAGGGGAGGACATCCATCACACAGTAATCTCGTGTGTGGGAAATTAACGTCTCCTACCCCAACCCTGCAGGAGACGGGACCTCCATTTACTCGTCCCTATCCGAGAAGACTAGAATATCTAACCATTTCTTGATATTATAGAAAGGCAGCAAATTCTTCTGAATTATTTTAAGAGACCTGAGTGTTGGTCCGGCCAGGGCTCGAACCCTCGACCTCCCGCACAACAGTCCAGCGCTCTATCCATTGAGCTAACCGGTATAAGTTAAGGGCGAACTCGATAAGGGGCGAAAGCGGCGGATACCTCGGGATCATGGTGTGAAATTGTGCTTTATGCCATGGAATAAGAAAGTAGCCGTGTTTTGAATGATGCCTTTCCTCAGATTTCATTTGTCCAACAATCGAAGAACCTGGTGAATGCCCAAGCCATGGCGATGAGGACAGCCTGTGTCAGCCCGAGGGAACAATTGGCTCTGCTGCCGGCTGCCCTCCAGGCTTAATGTGTTGTAATGCCGGCTGTCAATTTCTTGATTGTGTGGGTAAGTTTTCCAAATAGATTAAAAAAGAAATTGTAGGCAATTTTGCCAATATCGTTTTTCGCAGCCTCCAACTCAATCTCAGTAACGAAATATTTTTTCTATCAGTGTATGTAACGTAAAGATGGCAATTATGCAACCAAGCTCATTTTGTATCAATTGGTTCTTTAGTTCCAGAGGTGAACCCAAATCCAACTCAACCTCAGAAGGTACGGTTTACATCTATTAGGGTTATATATCTTTTCTGCGATTAAAATTTTATCTGCCTGAGAAAGTATGATTTATGTCATTAACATGGTGTTGGTTAAATCTATTTCTATATTTTGCGAATTTTATTGAATGAGGTTGGTTCCTTAATGATATCCTGCTTTGATAGGTTATGGCCACGGAGGATCCTGGAAGCAAAAACATATCAGGTAAAGACCAACTCTATAACTTGCCTGTTCGAAGGAAAACTAACGTTATAAACATTACATTACGTTACAATGACTCCGAGGCCTTGTCATGATTGTTAAATGTTAAATAAATTAATATACTGGATTTTCTCGAATAAGTGACTGGGCGCTCATTTGAAATTTTGGCCAAAAGAAGAAGTACTAGTAAAAAAAACGGTTCTCTAAGAAAAAGTTATTGAGTGTTTTTTACGCTCATCGACCGATTCCAAGTTGGATTAAAAATATGTACACACAATGACAGATGATATATTTCTCATTAAGGTAAGTTCCCATAACTTATCATCACTATTTTGATCGTTATTATTATTATTATTATTATTATTATTATTATTATTATCATCATCATCCTTGGGTTTCACCCACGTGACCAATACCTTAGCAACGGTTACTATCCGCCATCTTGGTGTCCCTCGAGCGTAAACAAACCGTATCTAACGAAGAGGTCATGTGAGAAAGAAGAGATGGTTTTATGAATTGTTGTTGGCTGTTCGAGCAAAAGTGGAAAGTGTAAAGACTAAGGAGTTTTTCGTATTGTATTGTATTGTAATCTTTATTTAGACACGATCAATTCATCAGCCTATAAAAATACATATCACATACGCTAAGATATTTAAAATTAAAACTACATACTATAACACTAAAGATGTTTTCCGTGAATGCCGTGCGTTAGACTTTAAAAATGTCATTGATCTTACGTTTAAATAACCCCAGAGACTCTGTGTTCCTTATATCGCGTGGTAAACTGTTCCATAATGTGGCGCCATTGTAGCTAAAGCTTTTTCTGTAAAAATTAGTGCGCGGTAGTGGAACATTAAGCTTATTTTCAGAGTCCCTGAGGTCATAAGCAGAGTCACGCCACGTAAACTTTGAATATAGATACCTTGGAGCTAGCCCGTGCAGACATCTAAACATCATGGTGGCTTTATGGATTTCCTGCTGGCGTAAAAATAACGTAATAATTTTATTCTTTCTATAGCGCAAAATTCATGAGATATATGATGTAATGCGCTATACCTAAGATCATTACAAATCAAGGGGAAGAACAGGAAGAATTAGGAGTTATTGTATGGTTCGAGGCTTGCGGCTGTTGTAGATCCTCGATTTTTTGGTCGAGCTTTTCTTTGAGCTTCTTAGCCGATGAGAAATCGATGTCTTTAGCCCTAGCGCCCTCGTATACGACACTTCATTGACATATGTCGGCAAAATCCATGAGCATTTTATCTGAGTGCAAGCAAGCTTGGGGTGTCACGAAAACTCACACCCCGAAAACTCAGACCTCAGACTTCAGACCCCGAGAACTCAGACCCCTCGAAAATTCAAGAGATAAACTCGACTCATGATCACTCCTGGTAATGTCGCGTATATTTTGACCTTTTGGGTCTTGATCCAACTGAAGCAGCAAAAACAAGGCCGCAAGTTGCACGTTTCGCAAAATCGTCCGATCGTTGAGTATTAAAACATTTTAGAGTGACACAAGACTGCATTTAGCTTAGATTTCCTCCATTTTTCCCGTTGATTTTGAGCCTTTCAGTTAACTAGATCAAATGCGCTCGCTCCAACACCAAAGTATTAAAATGTGGCGTGATTTTGACGAGCCGAAAGGGACGTTTGTTTACTTTTTTGTACTTCGTCGCACAGATCCTTGTTGTCGCTCTGTTAAAATTCTTAAATATTTCGTGATAATAACGGATACAAACAGACTCGGCCCACCAGTCCCAAAACGAAGACAATTTTGCGACCCTTGGGCTAGAGTTCTTAAATGAGGCAGAAGGAGAAAAACAACGGGAAAGAAGACTCGGCATCAGCGCGTCACGATTCGCTTCACTGCAGAATCACTCTTGATATTGTTGTCCGTCTTTCGCGTCGGATTTGTTGCATTATTCCACCGGTTATGTTATAAAACAATTGGTTCATGCTTTATGCTATGCACTATCAAATTATGGAGCACTTCGGAAGCTTGGAGAACACTTCGAGGGGTCTGAGTTTTCGTGACACCCAGCGAGCTTGCCATGAATACGAGTAGTTGCCTCTAACATAAAATAAAACACTCGCGATATGTGAGCATGACTCAGCCAGTCCAGCTTTGCATCCCAAGCAATGGGCTGACAATATAGTCCCATCGTTTTCGGAAATGACCCAAATATTCACTAAAGGATCATCCATACGCTCTGAATGCCAAACTCGTGCTCTCATGACATGCTTGCCGGCGATTACTTTGCCTACAACTGAGGTTACAAATCCTGACACCATTTGATTAAACGCCTCTAGACTCTTGAACGCCTTGAGCTGCTTCTTCGTGTAGAAGCTGGTCTCAAGAACGAGGTAACTCAGCAAGTACGACACTTCCACAGGAGGCAAGCATTTTGGACTGAACTTCTCGGCTGGTATGCTTGCAGGGTCAACCCCAATGACCGAGATCTTTTGCAAACATCTTTCCTTCCAATTCTCTAGGCTTTCGGCATACTCAGAGAGCACTGGGATACCTTAAGATGAATGCCAGATACTTTTATCGCCTTTTTCTTTCTGGATATTCATGTAGTTGGCGAAATAATACGGCGATAAGAGAGGGGGCTTCACTATAGAAATCGACTAATTATTCATAAATTTGACACCCGAGGGACACCAACATGGCGGACACTAACTTCAGCAAAGCTTGTGACGTCACCTGAAACCCAAGAATTATCATCGTTATCATTATTATTATTATTATTATTATTATTTTTATATTATCATCAATGTTTATATGATTATTTGTTACTATTTTCTTACTGTTTGAGAGTCAATTAGACACTACTCTTGAATTATCGTTCTCTTATAAATCAAGGTACTCATCAACATGCGGAAAGCGGTGACAGTAGCCATATGCAGTCTTAACTGCATAAGATATTGTTTCATTCAAGCGTTCTCTTAAAGCCTACATGGCTTAGTGGTAGTGATTGTAAATATCGTTATTGTTAATATTGTAACTTTTTATTGATAGCTCTTGTCCATGATCTTCGATCCTGTTTTTAGTTATTTAATAGAACTACTTATTATTTGTATTCTTACAGAAATTATGTTTTATTTCTAATTGTACATACACGTACACGTTTTAACGAGAACTTCTGTACTCCTAGGTGTCACGTGTTTAAATAAAGGATTGATTGATTGATTGATGAACTTTATTCTCGTTGGCTTTACAGCTAAAATAAGTTCAACTTAAATAATCTTGGTTCTGCTATTCTGCCGGGATGGTACTGTGTACAACCTTACGCATGATCAAAATTAGGTCGATGTCTTAGTAAACTTACATTCAGGAATTAAGTGAAGTATGCTCGGGATCGAATTGCACCGCGTTCGCCCCCTATTGAGTTCGCCCCTACCTTAAACCGTGTTCGCCCCCACACTTTTAGAGCTCGACGCCACCGAGTCGAGTTCGCCCCTTGATGGAGTGATGTCCAGATGAGTTGATTTGTGACGAGGGCTGTAGCAAAATGAGCCAAATGTCAAGTCAGCGACGACCATTTTGAATTTCGGCAATTGCGTGGAATCTGCGTAGGATCTGGGGTTACTAGTCTTGTCTTGGTTCTAACTTGTTTGCAATTTTCGAAAGAACCTAATTGGACATTACTCAATCTGGGGGGTGAACTCGACTTGGTGGGGTCGAACTCGAAAAGTGTGGCGGCGGACACGGTATAAGTTAAAGGCGAACTCGAAGGGGCGAACTCGATGGAGCGAAAGCGGCGGATACCTCGGGATCATGGTGTGAAATTGTGCTTTATGCCATGGAATAAGAAAGTAGCCGTGTTTTGAATGATGTCTTTCCTCAGATTTCATTTGTCCACCATTCGTGGAGCCTGTTGGTGAATGCCCAAGAGATGACCATGAGAGCAGCCTGTGTCAGCCCGAGGGAACAATTGGCTCTGCTGCCGGCTGCCCTCCAGGCTTAATGTGTTGCAATACCGGCTGTCAATTTCTTGATTGTGTGGGTAAGTTTTTCAAAGAGATTAAAAAAGAAATTGTAGGCAATTTTGCCAATATCGTTTTTCGCAGGCTCCAACTCAATCTCCGTAACGAAATATTCTATCTATCAGTGTATGTAACGTAAAGATGGCAATTATGCAACCAAGCTCATTTTGTATCAATTGGTTCTTTAGTTCCAGAGGTGAACCCAAATCCAACTCAACCTCAGAAGGTACGGCTTACATCTATTAGGGTTATATATCTTTTCTGCGATTAAAATTTTATCTGCCTGAGAAAGTATGATTTATGTCATTAACATGGTGTTGGTTAAATCTATTTCTAAATCTAGCGAATTTTATTGAGTGAGGTTAGTTCCTTAAAGATATCCTGCTTTGATAGGTTACGGCCACGGAGGATCCTGGAAGCAAAAACATATCAGGTAAAGGCCAACTCTATAACTTGCCTGTTCGAAGGAAAACTAACGTTATAAACATTACATTACGTTACAATGACTCCGAGGCCTTATCATAATTGTTAAATGTTAAAGAAATTAATATACTTTATTTTCTCGAATAAATGCCCGGGTGCTCATTTGAAATTTCGGTTAAAAGAAGTGGCACCACAGAGAAAACCGCTCTCTAAGAAAAAAAAGTACAGTGTTTTTTACGCTCATCGACTGATTCCAAGTTGGAATCAAAATACATACGCACAATGAAGATAGATAGATAGATAGTTTATTTGTAAAAAGCTTGCAGCCGCTAAGCTGAGTTGTGTATCTACAATATAGTATAAGATATATTATTAAAAACTGGATCATTGGATAATGCAATTCAAGACTTTATTGGCTTAGCCATTATGATATATCAGCCAATATACCATAATCTACAATTATGGTAAGCGTACGCGTCAGCTTAAAATCAAAAGAGAGCTAAAAAATCCAGTTTCTTCTTACAAAATAATAATTTCTTGGGGGCGTTTTTAATAAAACAATTATTCCACTCGCGCTTGTTGGATATGAGATGATTATAGCCAACTCGGCGCTACGCGCCTCATTTGCTATCTATCATCTCATATCCAACGCGCGCTCGTGGAATAATTGTTAAATATAATATAGTAAAATAATATATAAAATGATATCTTATAATAGTGCGCACAATATAATGACAGTATTAAAGTCCTAAATAAATAATATAAATGCTATAAATATAGTAAAAGCTTGAACTGTTAAAATATATACAACGTCATCGATCTCATTTACAAAACTCACCGAGCACTGAAATTCGTTGTTAATACATGATCTTACTAAAAAACTATTTTTTAAACGCTCGGTCTTACATTTGGGAATCGCAAAACGCCTTTTGCACCGGAGATTATAACACGACGGCCCTGACGATTGAAACATTTTACGTAAGCGATGAGCCGAATCATTAGCAATCGAGAGGAAGGTCTTTTTACATAAGCTGGCGATGAAAGATGATTTATTTTCCATTAAGTTCCAGATCCAGTTGCCTTGTATCCTCTCGATGCCATACATAAAACCAAGGAAATCAAAAACAGAGCAGGCACCGGAATTGCTGGTGATGTTTGTCTAGCACCAGGACCAGATGGAAATATCGATAGCTCTCACGAATTCCTCGGAAAAGCTGATAGCCAGTACATTGAGTTTCCGAATGTTGGAGCATTGGATGTTTGGAACTCCATGACGATGCTCTGCTGGTTGTTTCCAGGTGGCCAGGACGGACCCCTTTTCAACTACAAGACTTCTGGAAGCTGGGGAGTCCATCTTTGGGTTGTCTCTGGTAAACTGTTTGCACGCTTTACCAAGAGAGATTACTCATTTACGCATGCTCTGATGCACACTGAACTTAAACCAGAGGATGGATGGAGGTTTGTTGGTGCTTCTTATGACAGCACATCTGGCTACGCCAAATTGTGGATTGATGGAATTGAGGTGGTTAAATCAAATATCGGTGCACATTTGCATCTGGCCACACAGGACAATGTTAGAATGGGAGTAAAAAATGGAGACGGAAGGTTCTTCAAGGGAAGGATTGCCCAGATGCAGGTCTACAATGTAGCTTTATCTCAGGAGCAGATACAGGCCATACGATCCAAAACTCAGGTTGCAGGTACAAGAGTGATCTGAATTACGATTGATTCTTCCGTAAAAGTCGGTCACATTTTCATAGTTTATTATTTCAAACCGAGTCAATGTGTCTTTTTCTTGCATGGACAAGATACTTTGCTCTCACACTCCCTCTCTCTCCCTACGGGAGTATAAATGGGCGCCGGCAAACTGTTAACGAAGCCTGAAGAAATAACGATGTTAACCCAGCTTCCCATCCGGCCAGAGGAAAAAGATATACTCTAATATACTATAATAATGCTTGGAGAGCGGGATAGGTCCCTCAGTGCCTTGTGAGCCACTTACCTCGGGTGCGGACAATTTTTTTTCTTAGCCTCAGTCTCTCTTTCGTGCAGACATGGAAGTGTTACTTTTAAGCCATAATTACTTGTGTCGGAAAAACAACACGCAGACCTATCTACCAAATTATACTTTTTCTGAGTAAATCTTTCAAAATCAAATATGTATCAATAATTATAAGATATGAATCAGTCACTCTTGATTATTATCATTATATGCTATTGTTGTAAACCTGAATATATTTTGATATTGGTACAGAACTTTGAGCTTTGCATATCATTAGGTTGAACCTAATAAGAAGTTTTTCTGACGTCTTTCTCAGCATGTCAGAAACCTCTAGGAATGGAACGGGGGCTCATTACAGACGCTCAAATAACTGCTTCTTCTCAATGGGACGAACACCATTCTGCAGCAAAAGCACGGCTGCACCTCATGGCCGGTTATGGAAAACAAGGTGCTTGGTCAGCGGCTGCTAATAGTCGGAATCAGTGGCTTAGAGTGGATCTGGGCTCTAAAACCGAAGTTAAAATCATAGGAACCCAAGGAGGGAACAGATATGATCAGTGGGTGACAAGTTACAAGTTAGAATACGGCAACAATGGCAGGTCTTTTCGGCATTACAGAGATCCAGAAAGCGGCAACGATAAGGCATGTGACTGTAAACATTTTCATAAGCTCTTTTGTGGCGTATTTATTTCCATGTCGTTTAAAATAGCAGCCAAAAGACTCGATAAAACGAAAATTGATTCAGACTGTCAGAATAAAGTACAAAATTGTCTTGAATTTCGAACGCAACTTAGCCCAGTACTGTCCGTCGGTGTAACCATCTTCAAACATCAGCATAACATTATTATTTTTGCTTTTTGTAGAGGGGTGGGTGTGATTTATTACCAACTTAATGCTCTACTTCTTTCTACATGAACTCATTCTTGAACTGGTCATAAACCGGCCTTGATTCTTGTTCCAGCCTGAAGGTAACAACTGGTGAATTCTTGTGGGAAATGATCATGAGATGGGAAGTCGATAAATGATGATCCTGATGATGCTTACTGTATATGAATTGCGAAGAATACACTTTGAAATCACCGCAGTATGCCCCTACGCCTGCGAGCCTCATGTAGCTGCTGCCCTGGTAATCGCGAAAATCGTTATCTGCGTCATATCAAACTCACGGGGTACAAATAGTCTCTTACTGAATTTCGTGACCACGCCCACTTCATCGGCCCACTCAAATCGAGTGCGATTTTTGGATGTTATATCATCTTACCGACTCTCTGTATAAAGATTTAACAATGTACCACCGAAATATTGAACTATAATATCATGACTTTCCATTTTGTGTATTTTCGTACTACAAAGTAAAGTTTTTCCCTCGTCATTTTCACCTTTTCCCGAGCGGGTCCGTCAAAATTAAGAAGGCGTTCGTGGTCAAAACAAGACCGAGCAAGGAGTCTTGGGCAATTTCTCTCTTACGCAAGTGCAAATTGAACATGTACCGCCAAAATCAAAGAGAGGAACAAATTTCCTTTGTTTTGATATGTAAATTGTCGAACAAGGAGCAGATTGAACCTCGTCAAATGGCTAGTCAAAACAGCCACACCTTCCTCCTTTTGCTCGTTTCCTGTTTTATAAGCGTGAAAGCAGTGGGAGAAGAATCGGGTAGCTCGGAAAGCGCTTCGGGTATATTTACCATCGTTTACTTACGAGATAAACAAGTAAGATTTGTAAAGTTATTTTCCGTGTTAAGTGCACGAATGACCAACAAATGTCCGCTAACAAAGCATATATGAAAATAGACTCCCGAGTACGATATATGGCACGCAACAAAAATGTAACAACAAGCAGTTACCCATTTTAACTATTATTTAATTAGTTTTACATTGTCTAATTTTCTTAGGTTAAAGATTAAGTTAAGCAGTTCATAAAGCAGGCTTACAATCCTTCATGCCGTGTAAGTGTTCGTCGTCTTGATCAACTTCCAATTCCAACATCCGCCGACTGAAGACCACAGCGCTTGGCTTTCTTGATTTATCGCATTCTTTCCTTGTACACAAACTCTTCCGGAGGACTCCATAGTAAACTCTGTATTCTCTATCTTCTTTCTCTCTCGACTACCGTCTTTTTCATCTCTTTCTTCTCTTCGGATATCGCAAGGTCTAAAGGTCATAGCCTCGTCATATCATAGCTTCCAAAAGTTCAGTCAGCAAGCCATGAGGGTAAGCCCTCGGGCAAATCTCTTTTGTACTTCTCACAAGCCAGCTTTTATACATTTACTTTAGTTATCTAGAACGTTCTATTACAATTTATAGCGTATTACAAGTTGTACTATTTTTGGAAACTGCTGAGTCACACGAAAGAAGTTTCTGGAATATTACAGATTATAGATAATTCTAGAAAAGTCTGGGATTGCGTGACAGATTCGGTAAAAATAACTCGATCCTCGTAACATCCGAAAGAGTCGGAATAAATACATTTTTTTCAGGTTAGATTGCTGTTTTTACCCTAAACGTCGTCCAATAAATTTTTGTTGCAGCCTACTAATCTATACAATTTCGAAAGAAAATATTCATATGCTTCACCGTCCCCGAAGGGTCTCCACTCATCGAAGTGTGTACTGTAGCCAATGTAGTGAATTTTCAGTCTCTTGTTGGGTTTGTCAACCTCCGTGACTTCAACATCATACAATTTTGTATCTTTTCTCTCTGAAATGACCTTTTTAACAGGGGTTTATGCTGAGTATTCGTTGCAGAATCGCTTTGGTTCTCTTATCTCTCTCTTTGGTTTGTCCGCCATTTTGAACATTTGCTTAGGAGGGCATCTGGGTTAGCGGCCGCGCCAGGCTGGAACCGACAAAAACAAATGTCCATCGCAGTGGGGAAAAAGTTTGATATGTAGAGTGCTCGTAGCGGTTCATTGTCGAATGATTCTGAGGTAGCAATCGAAAATCGATTTTTTAACAAATTCGCAAACCGTTTTCGAAAGGTTAGGTCATCCTTTGCTATCTCAAAATAAGCCCACTTATTTTTGTTACTAATTCCTCAAACACATTTGATGGTGGTGATGGAGATCAGGTGGTTTCTAAAGCATCCTTCTCCTTTAATCCTTCTCCTTTAAGGTATTTACAGCAAACAAAGACAAAGACACTGTTGCATACCACAAGCTAAACCTTCCCATGAGAGTGCGTTACATACGGGTCATTCCATGGACTTGGCATAATCACATTACTATGAGGATGGAGCTGTATGGTTGTCCAGGTAACTCAGCACGAAAAAAAGAGCTTTTTTCGAATGAGTGTCAGAACCAGAACCAATACAATCGGCCAATTGCCAATGAGAAAAAAGGAAAATATGACGAGGAGCCAATAAAAACCCTCAAGAAGCAATTGACTTAATCGGGCGAGAAAAAAAAGGTGACCAAGACGTAATTGGACGTACTTTTCCTTTCCATTGGTAGAGAGGACGGCGAAAGTTTTCTATATCAATTAAAAAGCACGGTATAGCAAAAGAAATCCAATCCCTGGTAACTGGTGACAATCAATTGATATTCCCTGGGAGCCGCAATAATATTTCAATCGCATAACCATACTTAGTTAAGGAAATTTATATTTAATTGTCGAATTAGAATTTTTTAAAGGAATAACGAAGAGAGAAATATTCCCGTTGAAAATCAACTCCTAACGATAGTCCATATAAATATATGTTGTTTCAAGGCAAATTCATCATGGTGATTCTTCTTACGGAATAAATTTTCTCATCGTTGTGGCATTTATAATTTCATTGTTTTACTACGACTTGAGTATAGAGGGAAAAGTTAAAGAAAGGTAAAACAAAATTGTTAAAAGAGAAAGATCAGGGAGATAAACCTCTCATTCATGCAAACGGCCTTATTTTGTACCATTTCGTCCTTTAGTTTCCAAGGGAGTACCAACTCTACCTCACAAGGTAAGGCTTTCATTACAGGGGCTAAAATAGACGCATTTTATAATTCAATTTCGATTCCGAAGAAATGAAATGACACATATTAAAGATCTTTATCAATTAGCCTGCTAAACAGGCGTAACTTTTTTTTTGCGTTTTACAGGTGAACGGAGTAAGGCGCGGGACGTGCAGGAGGAAAGGAGCGCAAAAAACAAAACAAAATCTTTTTGCGCTCCTCCCCTTGTGCGTGACTCGCCGTCTTGCGCGTGCCTCCGTTCGACTAAAAAAAGGCAAAAAATATGCTTCTTATGCAGACTGTTTATGAGTTAACTTAGGAAAATAGTAAAACTTGTCTTGATATTACAGATTTTTCTTCTAGTGCGTGACTCGCAATTCGCACCGTCTCGAGCTTGCCTCCGTTCGACTGAGAAACGCAAAAAAATATTTTTGCTGTGCAGGTTATTTATGAGTTAACTTAGGAAAATGTTACAACTTGTCTTAATATCACAGGTTTTTCACCAAAACACTATCAAATGTCAGTGGTGATTTCCTAGCGAAGACTTCATTTCAGTTCGGACTTTTAGTACCTTTGAAAACAAATTATGTTGAATTTGGTTTTACTCGGCTCAATTTTGAGAAAGGGAACTTCTATCTTTGGTGACGCTGTGATTTAAGTGAGCCATCCCAAGTATTTAGTCCTAAAAGTAAAATTCGTTTTTAGAAAGCTGATGTTTTGTGCCTAGTAGTAACCGCTTCCAGTAAAGCTTTCATGAATCACTACATAGCAAGGCCACCTCACAGATGATGAACTTCACTAAACCTCCTGACTTTTATTACCAGCAGAATACAATGAAATATATATTTGTGGTTATTTCTATCATGCTATGAAATTTTAAGTTCATTTCCATTTTACGCTGAATGATAAATATGAGAAAGATGTCTTCGCATGGGAAATGCGGCAGTTTTGTACAAAATTCACTCAAAATGATTTTTTTGCTCTGCTTCTCTGCATTTAACTTTTACAGGCTGTTACAACACAAGCAACAGCTAAGGAGCCCGTCTGCAACAAGGTCGTGAATGTGTTTCTGAAACTAAAAAGACAGCTGGATGAGCTTGAGAAGGAGCTGAAGAGTTTGCCAAAGAGGGCCGTGGACACCAGTAAGAGTAAAGTGAAGTTTTAACATGCTATTTTTGAAGAGTTAAGAAATGAAAAAAGGAAAGAAAAAAGATGTTTAGGATTTATAGAAGCTCGGAAAAGCGGTATGTAGAAACAACAGGATGCAAACACCAGAACCGTCGATATGATATTATTTATCGTTTTTGTTTCTCCCTTCTCTTGCTCAGTTCCTGATCGTGGTCCTAGAGGAATGACGCAGACTCCAAGGAAACGCAGGAATTCCTAGTGCGTTTTGAAACACAGCAGGATATTAATTGTCTCACTTCAAAAAGCTGTACTAGAATGCTAATGACCTCGAAACGCTGCTGCAATTAACGACAGAAGCCACAATAAAATACTAACAAAAACCCATGAGATTTGTGTTCAGTGTTTGTTCATCGAATTTAAAATTACAGCTCGGTTCCCATAGAAGACAAAACCTTTTTTTTCTTTGTGATGATGCATTAGCTATGATTAAATAGCAAAAAAATAAAAACCCCCATCTACATCTACATCTACATTTATTAGAGTCGGTAAAACCTTAAGGGGTATCACACCAACTATAAAAAAAATGATAATTAAAAAACTAGAAAACTATTAAAAAAAGAAATATGCAGTAAATGGTTTGAACCCGGGGGTAACATGTGAAGGTGTAGTCTGATCGTCCGGGTGAGTGTAGTCCTGAGAAGGACTGTTGTCGGTGGTAGTGACTGACGTTTCGACAACCTGTGCGGAAGTCATCATCAGGGTCAAGAGTCGTGTAATAAAGTCGAATCATCCCCGAGACGAAGTCGAGGGGATTATTCGACAATATTCCCCGAACCTGAGGCGAATAATTGTTTTAGTATAATATCAGAGCTGAGCAACAGAGAAATTTCTAAAATCATGACATTTTAGTAACATTTATTATTACACGACTCGAGCAGTCAGAGGGCCAATAACTAAAATCAACCAATCAAAATGCTCTATTGCCGGTCCAATATTCTCTAAGTATTGGACCGGGCACTGTCCCGAATGGTCCCGAATGATAACGCACCTGTGTCCCTTTGAACTTCAGTCGTATAATAAATCTCTTATTAACCAAGCTTGCTCGGGACCGCACTGGAAGAATATCGGCCCTCGGTCTTTTTTGTACGGACCTCGCTGCGCTCGGTCCGTACTGTCAAGACCTCGGGCCGATATTCTCCCAGTACGTCCCTCGCGCTTGGTTAATAAGATATATTTATAACCGCCTCCCGGTTAGCTCAATGGATAGAGCGCTGGACTGTTGTGCGGGAGGTAGAAGGTTCAAGCCCCGGCTGGACCAACACTCAAGGTCTTAAAATGATTGAGACGAATATGCTACCTTTCTAAAACGTTAACATCAAGAAATGGTTAGATATTCTAGTCTTCTCGGATAGGGACGAATAAATGGAGGTCCCGTCTCCTGCAGGGTAGGGGCAGGAGACGTTAATTTCCCACGCACGAGATCACTGTGTGATGGATGTCCTCCCCTGGAGTGGGATGGGTGGGAAAATAGCAGGTCCACATCAGCTATATAGGTGCCATAAATTCAACCTGCTCAAACAAATAAATGATGATGATGATGATGATATTAACTTTTTATTTTAACATTATATTTTATATAAACCGCGTGGAGCGGTTTATATAGCGTCATATAAGGAACCGTTCGACCAATCAGATTGCTGGAAACTCTTTGCTCAGCTCTGAAATTATACCAAATATATATATATACATATATATAAACATTAAAATGGAATGATGCTAATTTTTTATTTAAAAATATTAAGAGAACTAGAGTTTACAAGTCACTTGGGAGGGTATTCCACACAGCCATTGTTCTTGGGAAAAAGGAGAATTTAAAAGTGTCTATTTTGGCCATTGGGACCTTATATTTAAAAGCGCGACTGCGAGGTGTGCGTAGTTCACGATTGCGGGTGTAATAAATTTTCAAGGTTGATGTCTATTAGGTTGTTACTTAGTTTGTACATAAGAGATAATCTAGCCTGTTTACGTCTTAATTGCAAAGAGTCCCATCCAAGTGTTTCAATAAGTTCTGTTACACTGCTTTCACGGCGATAATTATTCATGCAAAATCTAGCGGCTTTCCTGTGAACCATCTCAACAGCATAGGTGTCCTCAGAATCCCTCTTTTACGAGTTAACGTTGGTCTTCATCATTGATTCCATTCCAGGTTCCCATTAGCTCACCCCTCCCCCCGCCTCTCCAAGCAAGATCCCTGTGAGATTTAAAAGTTGCTTGTAAAAGTATCCACAGAACATTTGCCTTGTACATTTACGACACAAACACTAAATAAAGAGAATAATAAGCTTTCGACACCGACAATTTTTTTTCGCTCACGTAACCGATTTATTGTATAACATATACCATAAAGGATCGAAATGACTCAAGAGTTACTGTTAATAAACAGTGATTTGAGACAAATAGTGTAGACTCCAGCCAAGAGATGATTTAAAAGAGAAATATATTCCTCGTTCACAGTCAAAGAGGTTATTAAACGCGTCTGATTATGTAGAAGGTGATTGTGAAAATAATGAAAATGATGGTTCGACTAAAAGGAAAAATTACGGCTATAATTATAATAGATCTAAGAAAATTGACAAACAAATGAAAACGAAAAAAGGACTAACGACTTACAGATATTTCCTCCTTTTGACGTGAACGGGCTAAGTGAGATAACCGATGATTTATACCAAGAACTTGCCGCAACAAAGGCCAACACTGATATGTTATACATTGAAAAACGAGAACTTAAAAGTGTAATCAAACGAGTCACATGAAGATTAAGGGTTAAAATTTAAATCAAGAGTAACGTATGTACGTGAGAGGTCAAGCACGTTTGAATCTTACAAATACTAGTTCAGTAATCTTTGCTTCCTTACAAATTGTTGAAGAAACGCAGAAGAGCAGTATCCATGATGCGTTACATAACTGATTGACTTTTTAGGTATCTCCATATTGTGATATGCCGGCTCCGGCGTTAAGCAGTCTCTCTTTTTTTTAATACCACTTAATCTGCTCCTCAAGGTAACATGATTATGGATAAGCTTTGATGTAGTTGGAGGACAAGGCAGGAGATTTAGAAAGCTTCCAGAAAGATCCTTGCAGTAATATTTCATTTCAGTTGTTATAGGAGAAGTATTTGATCAATAATAAATGATTAATTATAAAGGGTTGCAGAGTTTGGAGAGTAAGCCTCTCGATGGGCTCGAAACGTCAATCTTTACAGAGTGATGTAGCCTGCGAACAGGCTCCCCGTTCAATCAGACGTGGGGAAGACGTGGTCCTCCAAGCCGTGGTTCTCCAAGCCGGGAGCCTGTTCGCCGGGAGCCTGTTCGCAGGCTAAGAGTGATGCAGCACTAATCTTCGATCAGTACCCGTTGACATCTCATTAAACATTTTTCAAATGAATGGCTTTGAACATTCAGCTTTTATATCTTCTTACCCAAAAAAATTCAGTTTTATGGTTCTGATAACAATCGAGAAATTTGCCGTGTATGTAATACCACATACTTACCCTTAATATACATTTCCATAATTGGTTGCTTTTACTCAACATGCGAAGATTATGAGATCAATTACCCTTTTATATCTATTTTTCTATCACGCTACACTCAAAACAAGAAAGCTTTGAGCAGTTGCATCCCTTCTACTATAAAACATGATTGATTTTAAAATAAAACCACTGGCATTTACTGCACTAGTTCTTAAATTCGAACCGCGGTGGTAATGTTTCTTATATTATCTGTTTCCATCTAGGCATCTTTATCCTTTTTAGTTCAGTAATCTTATTCTAGAATCCAATCATTGTTTAGCTTTGTGGAAAACTAAATATCACTATCTCGGTGTAAAAAGCTCCATCTTGCATAATTTACTACTTTTCCGCGCAAATTGATTTGAAAGATTAATTTTGTCTTCAAAGGTAGAATAGCTAACATTACTTGAGGAGTATATGTCTAGAGTTATACGGTGGTTTTCAGAGAGAGTAAATGATCTAATTGATGATAACAATAAACAATAGTAAAACCATGGATGTTTGGGCGTTACTGGTTCAAAATAAAATTCTCAACCGAGGAACCCATATCTGTCGCAGCAAACAGTTATAAATAAATTAAACGTCTTAAATTTAATTTGCAATATTCATCAAATATTTGTTTTATTTATCAGATTTGAGAAATCGTTGGCGCAGAAAACAAGTCTTAATCAAACACTGCAAAAACAGCACCATGATTTAGAGTTGTATTCATGCGATCTTTCTCTCAAAAACATGTTAAAATCAGTGCGTTTTGCGTTCATGACTGAGTTCACCAAACTTACAGAAATATTTGACAGAAATTTAACAGAAATATTTCGGTTGATGTTTCCTCAGGGCTTAGATACGCACTGAATATCGGAGACCCACTGTCTGCCGGTCATTCTTGTAAACAGCGCTAGCTCTCCTATGAGGGAGGTTTATCTGCTTCACATTGCAGTTAAAATTTGTAGAAACAGCTTGGTTAGTTTATGTAAAATTAAGGACCATAATGTAAAAAAGCTCAATAAACTTTCAGTATCACTTTAAGTTCACTTGTAAAATCGAGTCATGAAATGTTTTCCACATTTATGTGGTCAAAAGACCGTGACATAACAATATTTTCCGCCACAATCATGCATGCATCATTAGTTTTTTACGACCGTTTGCACATTGATTATCAGATACTCAATAAATTAACATTGCTGAGCGCAAACACTCATAAGCGTAACGGTTGACTCTGGTGTAAGACGCAGCTCTTCCACTGTTCACATCGCTGCTTCACTGAGAAATCTAACAAAATGAAAGCCATTCTTTTGGCGTTTATGTTGTCAGCCCACATTCCACTTTGCGTTGGAAGACATTTTAAGGCTTTGCACGCGTATGATTTTGTACATAAACCTCGTAAGTGTAGACAGTTATATCTCAAAGTTTTTTTCAGTTTGAACAGTTGCTGAATGATTTCTCATTTTAGGTCTATCGATGAGAGATCACGAATTGTCGGACAAAGGTAATACTGTTGGATAATTCAATGTGAAATTTTTCTTTTGCAGCTTGGTATACGTAAAACAGTAATGGGTACACCCGATGTACCGTAATTTTCGTAGCCTTATTTGAAACAGCCTATCAAAATCAATGTACCTTCCAAAGTTTTCGCTGTCCCCAAAGAGCTAAAAAAATTAAGTTTAAAAGTAAATATTTTGTGATCTTCCCGCCAAGACATTTTTCAGCACTCTCAGGAATTTTTTTTGACAAGTTAGATTTTGTCTAAGTGAATAAGGACTGAGACGCTTGAACCAAAGATTACATGTAAATTTTGCCAATTCCATGTCAAAATGATTTTTTAGTCTTCATCATTTTAAACTCTGTTATTCATCATTGAATGAGGCGCGGGGTGAATTAATTATGTATCGTCGTGTTAAGTCAGGCGATTGAACTAAAAAATCTATTTTAATATTAATCTTTAACCGTAGTTATTAATTATCTTCCAATCACGAACTACTAATCTGAGATGCTATGTACACAATGTACTTAACCGTGGAATAGTTTTCATCGAAATAAAAACTACATCTCGCATAATTGGTGTCACAGGACTCTCCCGCGTAAATTAATTTAAATATTTAACTGGCTTTCATGATAGCAACTCTTTAAGGCTTATCTTTAGTGATTTCGACTTTGTAACAAAATAATGCGAGAAAAATCACGACAGTTTGCTTTATAATTTTGTAATAGGTTGTGAAGATCTGCCAAAGTGGAAGGATGAATGCCCGACATGGGCAAAAGATGACAGCTATTGCAAATCGAAATTTATGCAAAATTATTGCAGAGGAAGCTGCAAAGTTTGCGGAAAAATAGGTATGCTAATTATATGTCACAAAATATCTATCATTTCAGGCTAAAGAAGGACGAGGAGAGCATATGGGATTTGGTCAGTCATCTACTACTTGTAGATACATTTTAAATGAGTTTCAACACGAATTCGGAATTGCACTGGTCTTTGCTCTGTTGTTGGTTTAGCAAACTCGTGACACTTTCTCAACCAATCAGTTACGCCATACTCACTCGCCATTTCACCCCCTCCTCTCCCCCTATAGGCGGTTTGCTTGTTTTCACTTGACTTTTCACGATATTTTCTTAATTCCTCTGAAATACGCTCACCTTAAGCTTGATCAGATTTATATTCTCTTGGACTAAGATAACAATAAGGTAACTAAGGATGATCTAATATAAATTTTCTCTTTATTAAAATTGTTAGTTTTGCTTTCTGTTCCTACAGAACCTCCTCCAGCACCTATCGAACCAAAGCCACCAGCACCTACAGCACGTAAGAATGAACAAATTACTTTAATACGCGACGAGAATTAGAAATAACAAGAACGAAAGACACTTCTTGACACCTTGTAATAGCCTATACCCTTCCCCTATTCGCTGCTCCTTTTTTTAGGACGTTCATTGCTTGTTTAGTGATCAGAAAAATGACTTATGTCTATTTTTTACCTCAATCCTTTAGTCAGGGACCGTCATTATTCATTGCCCGGTTGGGACGGGGAGGGGGGGAGGGAGGATAAGGAGGTAGAGGAATTTCAGGGGATCATACAAATTCCAGAAGGAACGGAAGGGGAGCCCCGGAAGAGTATAAAGGGAGACTAAGGACTGTCAATGAACTGCCTCCAATGGGGGAAGGGGGAATGGGGGAAGGAGAGGGAATAATGTTGCATAGCCTTATGGAGAATCAGGTTAATTTCATCGTGACGGAGCCAAAATCCTCTGAAAACCCCCCCCCCCCCCCCACCGCTTTCCTTTCTACCCAATATATACATAACATTATAGTCTTAAAAATATTTTAGGAGAAAGCCGACCTAAATAAAATTGACTAGTAGAAAAAATGTATTCCGTAAATCCCTGAAATATTTCAAACTGAGAAAGCGATATAAAGCATGTATTCGAGAAGATGGAAGGGGGAGTGCAGTGATGAGAAATGAAATGAAATCAGTTTTGTTTCAATCTTGGCCAAATATGATCGCTTTTTGATGAAATGGCGCTCGGGCGTTATCTTTTTCAAATTGATCTCAAAATGAAACATGTAAAGATGAAAGAATTTTAGAGTAAAAGAAAAATCCGAGCCCTAGATGGGATTTGAATCCACGACCCTCTGGGATCTAGTCGGAGACTCTATGGCGAGCAAGGGTCAATTTGTGGGCCTGGACTGGAACCGCATCGCGCGGCTACACAGCCGCTACACAGCGGCTAAACAGCATCTTGATATAATGTGACAGGCGCTGACTAATACTTGGCTGTGTAGCCGCGCGATGCGGTTCCAGTCCAGACCCACAAATTGGCCCTTGCTCACCATAGAGTCTCCAGTAGCTCAGTAGTTAGAGCATACGACTAGATCACTGAGGGTGGTGGGTTCAAGTCCCATCTGGGGCTCAAATTGAAACATGTATAGTATAAAAGTGTAAAGTTGATCTAATTAGCTCCTTCAAGAGGTACGCTTATTTAAATGGTGGCGCCAATTTGAGGTTTTACAGCACTTTAAGGTCAAGTTCTGCTGCAGTATGGAAACCAAATTGATGTGGAGAAAATAACACAAAAAGATTACTGCACAATTTTGAGTTATCATCTATGAAAACAAATATAATTGATTAAGTAATCGGACTACAGTGAAGTATCAAAAGTTAATCCCATATTTTTTGTTCAACATGTTAGCTTTTTGTCAAGATTATGACAAAAATTGTGGGACTTTAAAGAGAGTTGGACTGTGCGAAATTCCTAACCAAAAGGAAAACATGGCCATTTACTGTGGAGTGAGTTGTGAGATGTGTAAGTAAAAGCCTGTGGCTGTTTAAAGATAAATTGCACCGTAGAACCTACCAAAAGGGTTCTGGAGACGAAATGACATAACATAAAGCATATCATATGGGAAGAAAAGTTTTTCCAATTTCCAAACAAAACCGCGGAAACTTAAACTTAAAAATCTTATATATCTTTACTATTATTATCATTATTTCATGTTGCCATGACAAAACAATAGGACTTGCAAAAATAAATAAACATGTACAGAATCAAACGATCCTTACCTTACACTACATTACAATACAAACATGGTATCGAGCTGAAGACCATATATAAAATTTCACATACTTGCAATTTCGAGGCAGAAAGGACTAAAACTATCGACAGAACCGAAAACTGAACTCCAAAATTACACCAAGTCCTTCCACGTGTTTTTCCCATCTCAAAACTGAATCACATGTCCTAAACAAAATTCTACATTATGAACCATGCACCCGAAGTTCCTAATACGGTGGCCTACAACTGTCACATCAAATTAAGATCACTCACGTCAAAATAAAGTTACTCACATTAAATTGAAATCACTCACATCAAATACAAATCAGTCACATCAAATTCAAATCGCTCACATCAAATACAAATCGCTCACATCAAATACAAATTGCTCGCATCAAATTCAAATCGCTCACATCAAATACAAATCGTTACATCAATTGGTCAGCGGCTAAGTCAAATTCAAAACCGCCTCCTGGTTAGCTCAATGGATAGAGCGCTGGACTGTTGTGCGGGAGGTCGAGGGTTCGAGCCCCGGACCAACACTCAGGGTCTTACATCAAGAAATGATTAGATATTCTAGTCTTCTCGGATAGGGACGAATAAATGGAGGTCCCATCTCCTGCAGGGTTTGGGGCAGGAGACGTTAATTTCCCACGCACGAGATTACTGTGTGATGGATGTCCTCTCCTGAGTTGGGATGGGTGGGTAACAGGCCTCTCGTTGATACCAGTGTTTACCACACTGAAGGGGCTATCCTGTCTAAATATAGATGTCTAAGTCAATGAATGCTATCCCCAATGTTTACTCGGTCTTCCACTTTACCGTCATTTTGTACGATCGTTCTTTTCCCAAAATCCCGCTTTCACACGTGCAAGTCGATGTTGAGCCGAAATGGGCAACACTGGATCTCACCGATCGTCCATAATATACATGTAGAACATAAAATATGTGCACCATTTCTCTTACCTTTGCCCCAGGCTCTGCAGAATTTGCAGTTTTCAACATCGCTCCCCCAATTAGTGCAATGCATATTTGCTAGAATTCTGATTGATGAACTAGTGTCTAGTCAAAGAACGATCGTACAGAACGGATCGTACAAAATGGTGGTAAAGTGGAAGACCGAGTAAACATTGGGGATAACATTCATTGACTTAGCCGCTGACCAATTGATGTAACGATTTGTATTTGATGTGAGCGATTTGAATTTGATGTGAGCGATTTGAATTTGATGTGAGCGATTTGAATTTGATGTGAGCGGTTTGAATTTGATGTGAGCGATTTGTATTTGATGTGAGTGATTTCAATTTAATGTGAGTAACTTTATTTTGATGTGAGTGATCTTAATTTGATGTGAGTCAGGGATTTTAATTTGATGCGAGTGATTTTGATTTGATGTGAGTGACTTTAATTTGTTGTGACAGTTGTAGGCCACCGTATCCTAAAAAGTCACTCTCCTTCAGACCATACATACGATGTATTATTTCCAGTGAGTTCTGACATCGTTTACAAAGCCGGTGATGACAAAGAAATCATTAAATTAACAAAGAAAAATACAAAACAGAAAATTTAAATATTTAGAGAGCCTGTTAGTTTTCGTAAATCTTATCTGTAAATGAAATTTAATTTGATAAGCAGTTAATCGTTTGTTTTTGTTTTTTCTTCAGGTCAGGCTCCCACCCCAGAGGGTAAGTAAATCAAAGAAAAGTTTGTAACATTAATGATCGATAATGAGCGCCTGTTAACCTCGATAACACAACTTTAAGACTTAGTATGAATTCACAGGATTTGCTAGATT
Source organism: Stylophora pistillata (assembly GCF_964205215.1). Classification (NCBI taxonomy): domain Eukaryota; kingdom Metazoa; phylum Cnidaria; class Anthozoa; order Scleractinia; family Pocilloporidae; genus Stylophora; species Stylophora pistillata. Next base: position 1,590,417 of record NC_142519.1, read on the forward strand.
GATTTATATAAGCTTGAACTTTATAGTGTTTATTTGTTTGTTGATTTTGTTTTGGACAGAATGTTACGACAAGAAAGAGAACGGTTATTGTGAAGATTTGAAGAAAGCCGGGCATTGTTCTTCCTCCGATCCTAAAAAAATCTATGAAGCGAAAACAAATTGTTTGGTTAAGTGCGAGTTCTGTGGTAAGGGATCATGAGAGAAAAAATTATTTTAGCATGGTAACGGGTACGCTAAACTTGATAAATGTGTTAATTTGGATATATCAACAAAGTTGAAATGGTAAATTGGCCTCCGTAACGATTACAAAAGCTGACGTTTCGAGCGTTAGCCCTTCGTCGGAGCGATAAATTGATAAATGTGAGTTCAGAAAATCTTACTAACATTGTGGTTGACTTCCAAAAAAAAAAAACAAAACAAAAGAAAACCAAAAAAATAAAATAATAATAAAAAAAAAACAGAGCAGAAGAAGTAACTTGCATAAGATAAGCAGTTTCACTTTTAAAATTGTTATGGTATTAAGTGAGACTGGACTAATTGGGGATACTACACAAAAATTTTAAAAAGATAAAGAAACCTACACTGAACATTATTTTAAACTTTTTTTTCAATCGAGATTATGGGAGTCCCTTCGATGTTTTCTGCGTTTAGTCCCCAAGAGCTGGGCAACATCTAAGTCTTAACCAGCAGATTGGGGCCGTCTGAAATTTTCTACCTATATGATGTTTTGCTTTTGTAATTTATTCTTGTTTTCTCTTTTCTAATGGGGCATGATTTAGCTCCTGACTCAGAACCTTAGCCTCTGAGCTGCAGTTCAAACTCCGGATCCGCGGAAAAGATGGCCGATTTGACCTTGTTCCAAACACAGTTACCTGCTGCTTTAAGTAACGCAAACAGCTGAAATGGGCTGTTAATTAAATACAACTAAAAGTAAGCTTATTATCAGTTAAAGCTAAATTTTTGCCTGTCAGTACATTTACAAAGCTGAAACTGCATTAAAATGCCCAAAAAAGAATAATTACGTTTTCAGTCAGTGGTGTTCGTCGAGCCCATCGAGAAATGTTAATAATCTCCCTCGCGCCGGGCAGTTCAACTGGCTTGGGATGTCACGCAACACTTCCCCAAACCAAACCAACGAACGGCCGAGAAGTCAACCAGAAAATATTGAAACCCAGCTCAGGTGATATGTATTGAAGAAAACAGGGAAACAAATAAACATTATGGGTTGCATCCAGTTTGATAATACGTGTTATGGAATTGAAATCCAAAATTAAACCATTGATCACTGACGAGATCTCAATACTCCTTTTTAAGCGAAAATTACTTTCTTTTCAAAAGAATTGATTTCTGTCTTTCATCAGGCCATTTTTATTTCATTCATTCACCTTCATCATAATATATCAGGGTTCAAAGAGTTCTCACAAAGACGTCAAAAATAAGAAGATATAAAATTGTACACGGTCCGCCTTCCTGTTACCTTTCATGTTTCAGCGAAATCTTGCAGCTGCATGTTTTCTGGCAGGATATTGATACCACATTAGGTAACCTGTAGATAAAAGTGTTCAAAATTCAGTTTGGTTTGGGGGAAAATAGTAATCAAAGGGAATTTTTCTTCAATTCAGTTTTCTGCATTTAATTTGTTCTTGCAAAATGCACGCTACACTCCAAGCAGGGTCAGATCAGTTTTCTTGGGTATAGCGTTGTATGCTATGGATGGTTGGGTGTTACTGATTCAAAGTCAAATTCTCCACCGATAAATTAATATTGTCAATAAAAACAGTTGAAATTAAATAACGCGTCTTTAATCTAAATTTCAATATTCGCCATTGTTATTTTGTTTTATTCATCATATTTTCTGAGAGCGTTTGCACAGAATTGAAATAAGTCTTATTCAAACACTGCACAACAGCATTCATGCATTTTCCCTCTCAAACCATTGTACAATCAGTGCATGTAACCTTCATGAGTGAGTATGCATGCTGACTTCATCTCAACAAATTTACTGATTAGGAAAATAAGTGGGTTGATTTTTCCCCAGGGCTTACAGGCACATTGAATATCGGAGACACAATAACTGTCAGTCATTCTTGTAAAAAGCGCTAGCTAACAATATTTTCCGCCAAAATCATGCATCGTCAGTTTTCTACGCATCTCTGCGCATTAAGAACGCAATATATTAACATTTTGCTTGGCGAAGACGCTCATAAATACAACGGTGGACTCTGATGCGAAAGACAGCTGTTCCACTGCCCCGCTGGGTAATATAACAAAATGAAAGCAATAGTTTTGGGGTTCGTGCTAACAATCTACTTTCCAATTTGCATTGGGAGGCATGTTAAGGCCTTACACGCCTATAATTATGTACACAAGCCTCGTAAGTCTTAACTATTACGTCTTATCCTTGTTTTCATTGAAGCTTTATTATTCGGCTAATGTGTTTTGATAACTTTGAATTGCTGTATGATGTCTCATTGCAGGTCTATCGATGAGGGACCACGGATTGTTAGATGAAGGTAAAATCCTTCGATAGAACTCAATGTGAAATTTTTGCAACTAGGTATCACAAGGCCCTTATTTAAGCATTTTAAGCTTCCTCACAAGTGAGTGTAATTTAATTACCCATCCAGTTTTTAGCTCTCTAGAAGGCGAGATTTTGCTTATACAAATGAAACTCAATTAATATTGAATACCACATTCAAACAGTCAGCATCCCAACCATCAATTATTAATGCACTCAGCCGACACTCTCTACGTAAGATAATTGATTTAAATCAATCGGTCAAATGATTTTACTAATAACTGTTTACGCAATAATTTTCGCGACGCCGATTGCCTCACGAAAAATCACGAGAAATCGGCTTACTTCTAAAATGAGGACATTACGGCTACTGGGTAAGCCAGCAACCGCAATAATGAACCATTAACCACGAAAAGGATTCAAACCAGTTAACATTTCTTAGCCGGAGCGCCGATCACAAGCAAAAAAAAAAAAAAAAAAATGGAAGAATTATGCTTGACTGATCTTAAACTCACTTAGAAGTAGTATTTAAATACGAGTGTGAGCAGATGGACACTTTTAATTGCTTTCGAGCACTTGGAAACCTTGATGAAACATGATGCACGAGTTTTTATAACTACGCACGAGTTTTTCGTAACTACGCCTTGGGAATAAAGAAAAATGGACAGTATTCCAGAATTTTATGCATCTCGTCGGCAAGTTTCTTTTAAGTATTGAAATGATACGCGTTATTGATATTCAAATTTAGGAATGAGTTTACTAGAGTTTGTAGCTTAATGAAACGATTTGATTTCCCTTGAAACTCATGCATAACGCCTCATTCTAAAGCAGTACTTGTGCTTGCTCAAACTAAAAAATCCCTAAAGCAGAATATGTGCAAAATAGATGTGGTTTATTGATCGCCGTAAACTAAAGTCAAACCGAGAGGTGTCAGTTACGATAACTGACAACGAGATCAGGTAAAGTAACGTCATATCGAAACACTTAATTGGTTTACAACGTTAACCTGAATATCATTTCCTCAAAATGTTTACTTAGTTAGGCAAAGTTTGATGCTAAAAGCTGATGTGAGGACGTTCATTTCGAGTCGATGCTGCTAAAGTCGTCATGAAAAGCTTTCCGTTATTTTCAGTGTTTCTTACCGGTGTTTCAATTTTTTGTGGTGGTTGTCAAGGTAAGAGATATCTTTTGATATCATTGAACTTCTTTTCAGTGAACCACCTCTTCTGAGTCCTTTTTACTTGAAACGAGTTTTCATCTAATTTTTACCTACGTGTACAGATCTGTTAGCCCTCTTGATCCTGCTTTTTTCAACATTTTAATTGTACTGTTGGCTAACGGAGGAAAACAATACGTCTGATGCACGATCCTCGCAGTAGATAGCGCTATTTAAGCAATAGCGAAAATCAGACCTGAAAAAAAACAGGCCTGTACGGGATTCGAACCACTGACCTCTGCGATACTAGTGCAGCGCTCTACCAATTGAGCTAACAAGCCAACTGGGAGCAGGCCGCTAAGTTGATTCTTAATAAACCCGTGAAAGTGATAAATCAGATACAATGAAATATATGAAGTTCATATAGCGCTATCTACTGCGAGGATCGTGCATCATACGTATCTAATACCGCAGTTCAAAACGGTATTAGACTTAACGGCCTGCTCCCAGTTGGCTTGTTAGCTCAATTGGTAGAGCGCTGCACTAGTATCGCAGAGGTCAGTGGTTCGAATCCCGTACAGGCCTGATTTTTTTTTCAGGTCTGATTTTCGCTATTGCTTAAATAGCGCTATCTACTGCGAGGATCGTGCATCAAACGTATCTAATACCGCAGTTCAAAATATATGAACTTCATATATTTCATTGTATCTGGAGGAAAACAAGTTTCACAGAGTGGTCCTTGTCATAAACAACGCAGATATGATTGATCTCATTTGTTTTTCCATGAAATAAGTTTAATACCAGGTTTCGGTTTCAAAGCGTTACTTTACAACTGTTGAAAGTTCCCTCTTGGGATGGGTTTGCGTTTGTAGTTAAATAAGATATGAATTAAAGTCAATTTTTCTACTCCTTCCTTCGTCATTCCCATTTTCGCATTTTCTTTTGTTACTAATTGAAGAGCCATTCAAGTAGGATAAAGTTCACAGCCATAAGAGCTAACACATTACAAACAAATTGTATGACATTGGCACCACATTTATGACCTCTGAAGAAATAGAACGACGAAAGGACGTTCGTTTAGCGATTTTACCGTAAAGTAATTTCAAGCCAATGCTAAGTGCTCCCCCTTTCCAAGGAGGTTAAATAATCAAATAAGTAGGTGAGTTTTCCCGGTGTTTGCTTGGCCATTATCGTCCCAATTGAACTGTCAGTTTGTTATTCTTTCCCCTGAAACCCTTCATTACGTCGATACATTTTATGGTAATATCTATTAATTACCCGTCATATTTTATTTGGCCCCGGTAGAAGGTTTAACGCAGCCGGAACTAAGGCATCAACTTTTCTTCGTAAATTAGAAATTTTTTTTTTTTGTTTTTACAGTGAGTAAACAAATAATAATTATCTCCGGTAATGCAGTTAAAGTTACAGTAATTCTTTCAAATACATATTTTACTTAGCTGCGTAATTTGAGTACCAGTGATCCAAATTTAGGACGTGTGACCTCGACTTAGCAATAATTGCAGACTGGACGTGCGGTACGAATTTAGTTGCCTTGGTAATGTAGCCCTGCCAAGATGATTGACAGTTAATCATCAATACAATTTGACGAATTCTCAACGAGAAAAGTCATATTTACCGTTTACATAATCACTGTAGTCGTCCTAAAGCGATAATACTCCACTACTTTCTAATTAATCATACTCCAGCGTTTAAACTTTCTAACAACCAAGGAAAGAACCTAGCGCGGAACTTCTAAACTCTCAACATTTCGATATTGAAATGCTGGTTTTGTGAAAAAAGATTGAAGCTTCTTTTTTCAAAATTAAAATACCTGAGGTCGATGTTTGGAAGAGGGGGAGGGAGGGTGGTAGTGACACTCGAGAAGCTATTGCTGCTCGAGGCGCAAAGTCCAGCTTACCTCTTGACTTGATGAATACGAGTTTAGCGGGTTGTGAGGTCTGTACTAGTCTCTGCGATGTAGGGGGCTTGACAGTCGGTGCCATTGATAATATAAAACGCTCCCTGTCTATTCTTCGATTCTTCCTTGTCTTTGACGTTTGTCAGCAGCTGGCGTAGAGTAGTGATGGGTTCGTCGACGATACGGATATTGAAGGGTTGTAGGATGGGCGAGATGTTCTCAGACATGCCCGTTATATGTACGGTTTAGTCCGTGTAGTCACAGCAGTTGTGATGTCGTTTCGGTAGTTGCAGAAGGTCGATGAGTGTTTCGTCGGATGAAGTCGTTCTTGTAGTCTTGGCTTCTATTATGTTGAGTTGTAGGATGACTCGTCTAGTAACTTTTCGGTATTGTAGGTTTCCCGTAAACTGTTGTCCGTTGTGAGCTGTCTTCACGACTAACCAGGCCGTCCGGAAAAGGAACTGAAGTTACCATTTTATTCGACTTTTCTGGTGAAATATATGTCAGTGTTTTTTCCGTTAAGGTGGTGGTGGAATACGTCGATTTAGTTGTGTCGCACGGCAGTGATTATATTGCCTTCAACGTGACATAACCAAAGCGGTATCGTTTGTCGGCAAGCCGAGAGGGAGCGTTCTATACCCCATAGCTTTACCATGTAACTGTTTGTAGTGGTTACTGTTGTACTGAAAGTAAGTTCACTTAAGAATAAAGGCTGATTGTTTCTAAAGAAACTGTTTGGAGCTGCGTCGGTGAGGGTAACGAAATAATTTGAATATATCAACAAAGTTGAAATGGTAAATTGACCATTGTTATGATTATAAAAGCTGACGTTTCGAGCGTTAGCCCTTCGTCGGAGCTCCGACGTTAGCCCTTCGTCAGAGCGAATGACGAAGGGCTGACCTGACGCTCGAAACGTCAGCTTTTTAACTCTCTACTGTGACCAATTTTCAATTTCAACTTAGTTGATAAAACCAAATTATCTTGTTATTCCCACCGACGCAGCATCACAGTTTCTTTAGAAACTTACTCCCTTTATTCAGGTATCTTCACAGTCCGGCTTTTTGGGTTAATAGTCCTCGGTGGATTGAAGCTTACGTTTAGATTTATCGGTCAGTAGTTGTAGTATTGTCATCAGGTACTTGGATAGTTTGTAGAAGGGAGAATCATAGAACCAAACAACTAGTCGCATCCGGAGTTCAGGTTTGTGTAGTTTCAGAAGACCGTAAAGTTTAGGCGGCTGTGGTGCTGAGCATCTGTGGCGAATGCAGCGTGGGGTGTCAATGGCGTTCTTCCTCTTGAGTGTCAGTACCACTACTGACAACAGTCCTTCTCACTCCTTCTCACTCGTAAGTAACATTCTTCTCTTTTTCAGGGAGACCAAGTGAAAAGCCCACCTCACCTGTTGGTAAGTGTGTGTTGTGTTTTCCCTCTTTTTGATGATGATGACAATCTTTAATGAGGAAACTTTTTCACTAAAAAGTGGTTTACAAAAAGGACCTCGAAAATTAAAAATTAAAAATTTACAATGAATAAAAATGCTAAAAGATGCTACTAAAAACTAATGTATCTTATGTGTAATACAAAACTTAAATCAATGAATTAAAAATCTTACGCTTCAAAATATTTACATTATCAGCGGCTCGTATAGTTTTGTCCAGCGAGTTAAAATCACTTACAGCATGATAGCCAGTTCTTTGTTTGCCCCAGTTTCTTTTAACGGATGGAATTTTGAGGTTTGCTTTATTTCTTGTGTTGTAACTATGCTGTTCTTGCTGAGTGACTAATGTTAGTTCGTGATGCGTGAGACTATTAAGACATTTATATACATGTACGCATCGGCGCTGGAAGCGCCTTTTTTCTAGTGTTAACCACTTCAGTGTAGTTAACGCATCAGACGCAGAGGAATACAGTGGTCGATCTAATATTATTTTAGCCGCCTTATTTTGAAGCACTTGCAAACTAGACATTAAAGTTACATTGTGTTTGTCTCCCCAAACTAAATCAGCATACTCGAATAAGGGCATAACAAGGCTTTTATAAAAAAGGATGCGCGCCTTAAACGGTAACAAATGCTTAATGCGTCTAAGTAGGCCAAGCCTTTGATTAACTTTCCCTGCCATGTATTCGACATGATTTGTCCACGAAAAATCAGACGATATTAAGATTCCAAGATATTTAAAACAAGTAACATTGTTTATACAATGATCAAAAATTGAAACAGTTAGAGCTATTTTCTTCTGTAACTTCTTGTTACTGCCTATGAGCATGCATTTGGTTTTGTCCAGATTCAGTGTTAACTTATGTTCATTCAGCCATTTCGCCACTTTATAGAGACACTTTTATAGAGACAAACGAACAGCAAGAGACAAACTAATGCGTGGACCTTTTGTTTCATATCCTCTCGCCTCCGTCTTTAGAGCCTCATAAAGCTTTTTTAAAATTTCCTTCCCTAGACTTTGAATGTAAGATGGAAGGAATGGAAGCTTTCTCTTGTTTTCGGAAACCATTCTAAACTTTTCTTTACGTGCTTTTTCGGTCGGTTCCAAAGATTCTTTGAATGAGGAGGGGGGACGCATTTCCCCTAGTTTGGTTATTCCTATGAATGAATCAATTGATATTGATCGACTCTGTATCCTATGATAAGTTGGCGGCTCATCGTTTATTGACAGTGTGCGAAGATGATCCAAACTATGCAGATGGCTGTCCTGAGAAAGCTGCCGTTGAAAACTATTGCAGAGACCAAAGGACGTTTATGAGAAAATACTGCGCTAAGTCGTGCAACTTTTGCACAGAAGCGGGTAAGCTAAGTTATTTCAACAGGTTATATTACATAAAAAACCACTAAATAATAATAATACTAATAATAAAACAGATTTCAACGAGAAAATCATATTCGTCAACAGTTTAATGTGAGTATAAAAACTGAAAATATATATGTCTGTCGGCGAGTTCTAAAATTCTAAGCAATTGACATTCCTCTGGCTAGACGTCCCAGGTGAATCAAAGCGTAGTTGCAAAGGCCCCCAGTCAGTATAGAGACTGTTTTTCATGATCAATTATTATAGCTGATCTGGCATGTCATGTGTCATTTTGCTGACATTCAAGTTTTGTTTTTGTTTTTTTTTTAGCAACTGCTCGACCCACAACTGGTGAGTAAGCATAATATGTTGGCCTCGAGAAGTAAGTGACTATTTACAATTAGCCAGAAAAATTGGTTGGCTTTCAATTTGAAAAGGAAAAAGCAAATTGCAAAGGAAAATTTCGAAATTTAATCACAGTTTTGGAAGGTAAGGGGTTTTTTTATATTCAAGCCGTCTCTTTTAAGTAATACCGAGCCAGTAGAAGAAAATTTGAAATGAATCCCAAGGAGGTGATCATATGTGTTAGATTTGACTTCATGTTTGGAAAATCTATCATCTAATTTCCTGATGCGAGTAATAAAAGGGGAAACAAATAAAATTCAGCTCCTTTTTTTTCAGCAACTGCTCGACCCACAACTGGTGAGTAAGCGTAATATGTTGGCCTCGAGAAGTAAGTGACTATTTACAATTAGCCAAAGAAATTGATTGGCTTTCAATTTGAAAAGGAAAAAGCAAATTGCAATGGAAAATTGCGAAATTTAATCACAATTTTGGAAGGTAAGGGCTTTTTTTTATATTCAAGCCGTTTCTCTTTTGAGAACTACCAAGCCAGTAGAAGAAAACTTAAAAGGAATCCCAAAGAGGTGATCATACGCGTTAGATTTGACTCGATGTTTTGAAAATCTTTAATCTAATCTCCTGATGCGAATAATAAAAGGGCAACAAATAAACTTCAGCTGCTTCCAAAGAAATTAATCTTTACTGCGGTTAAAAAAATTTGTTACAGATTTATTCTGTTTACAGTAAACAGAATAAAAAAGGATGAGCCAATAAAAAAAAATTGGTAAAATTGAAGTCAGTCAACGTTTCACTAAGCTTACATTTCAGTGAGCGGTTCAGATAACAGAGTTCGCATGTGTGTTATTGCTAAAACTCTTGAAGTTATATGGGTTTATTTTCAACCGATTAAAAATAATAAATACAAATACTTCTTTACTTCAGAGGCAGAAAAGCCGCCCGCACCAATAGGTACGTTTCCTGGGCCGTTGTCATGTTTACTTGTGCTAATGATAACCAGCCAGCATTTAGTGTCCATCTCATCATGAATGTATTTCTTTGAAACTCACTATATATGCAACTAAGTATCTGAGGCTGACTACTTTTGCATTATAAAAAAAAAACAATCATTTTTGAAAAGATGTTTGCTGGTGCAAATCTCTGCAACATCAAAGAAAATAACCTCGTATGTTTTTTTGTTTTGTTTGTTTGTTTGTTTTTTTAAGTTGAACGCTGGTGCGCAATCATTAAAAATCAATTTAGGTGAGCAGTTCGGTATTTCAAAAAGTCTTAGGAAATGTTTTAGGATGGAAAGCTTTTTTTCTTTTTTGCAGGGTTCAAATGCCCTTTGCATACTTTCTGTCTCAGTTCTTTAATTCAATTCAGTTTAATTCAGTCCATTTTCACTGCATTAAGTTTTTGCAGTGGGGAAGGACTAGAAAGGAACATAGGAACCATTCGTGCTAGTCCACCCTCCCACCCATCCCACTCCAGGGGAGGACATCCATCACACAGTAATCTCGTGTGTGGGAAATTAACGTCTCCTACCCCAACCCTGCAGGAGACGGGACCTCCATTTATTCGTCCCTATCCGAGAAGACTAGAATATCTAACCATTTCTTGATATTATAGAAAGGTAGCAAATTCTTCTCAAGTTCTAAATATCTTTTCCGAATTCAATGGGGGAGACACCTTTGGCTGGATTGTGAAAGCCTTCACAAAAAACCCACCCTTATAGACGTATACATTGCCTTACAGTTTGTGAAGATGATCCAAACTATGCAGATGGCTGTCCTGAGAAAGCTGCTGTTAAAAACTATTGCAGAGACCAAAAGAGTTTCATGAGAAAATACTGCGCTAAGTCGTGCGGCTTTTGCACATGTAAGTGTGAGGTGTTATCTACTAGTGACGAAGTTACTGGATACAACTTATTCGATGGTTTAACGTAATATACGCCGATATTTTAGTCTAGAGTACTCAGGCAGTACTTTATCAAGCCACGTGGGCGAGAGGAAAATAAAAACTATGAGAAAAATGCTCCTATCATTTATTAAATAATCGAAGAAGAGATTTATCTTTTCATAATTACTTCAATTTCCAGCATTTTGGCTTCTAAGTTTCAAAATAATTCCTAAGCCTTATCTGAGCACAGTATCGATCGATTGAGTCACAATCGAAAGACGAGAAAAACGAAGAGTAATCATGAGCGTGTTCTTAATGACCGACAAAAAATCTTTCGAGCCTAAAATTTCGTTTCCTCAAACTTCATTCTGACGCCGGGAGGGAGGAGTTGAACTTTAAAGGAGTGTAACCCTCAGAAAACGTTCCATTTGAGAAACGTAAAGGAAGATAGACAGTCGATAAGGTTCCCTTTGGCAGATGGGCCCTATGATGACTCGTCCATACAATTGTTTTGGCATGTCTCGTTTATGACCGTTAAAACTGCTCCATTTTCTCTTACACTGCAACTACTCGACCCACTGGTAAGTTAATTCATCTTGACTTTATGCCCAAAAAAATTCTTCTGCGATTAGAGTTCGTTTGCTTAAAATTCGTTCTGCCGCTGAGAGAGAGGAGTTGAATTTTAAAGGAGCGTAACACTTAGAAAATGTTTCATTTGAAGAACGCCAAGGAAGACAGAAACTCGATTAGGTTCCGTTTTGCAGAATGGCCCTAAAATGATCAGTCCCTACAATTGTTTTGGCACGTCTTGTTTCAATTTATTTACTTAAACTGTTAAATTTTCTTCTATGCAGCAACTACATCACCCACTGGTAAGTTTACTTATTTTGACTTTTAAATTAAAAGTAGCGAATGGTCTTTGTTTTGAAATACATATATATGAACTGCGGTTATGAAACGTATATGTGCACGATCCTTCGCAGTAAAGCACTATTTAAGCAATAGTGAAAATCAGACCTGAAAAAAATTTCAGGCCTGTACGGGATTCGAACCACTGACCTCTGCGATACTAGTGCAGCGCTCTACCAATTGAGCTAACAAGCCAACTGGGAGCAGGCCATCAAATTAATTCGACATAAACCCGTAGATGATAAATCAAACAACAAACATATGAAATACATACATATGAACTGCGGTTATGAAACGTATATGTGCACGATCCGTCGTACAGGCCTGAATTGCTTAAATAGTGCTTTACTGCGAAGGATCGTGCACATACATATACGTTTCATAACCGCAATTCATATATATGAACCAGTCCTTGTGAGACACAGCCATATAATAACGTTCAATACTGAACATAACATCAGACTAGTAATGGTTATTACTGAATGTATCGACGATGTCGATGTTGTTGATGAATGTTGGTGAATTTTGCGACTGTTTCTCCCCTGTTGTTGATGTTTCATTGCAGAGGAGCCAATGAAACCTGGAGAAGTGGGTAAGATCACCTTATTAATATGCCACCGTGTTTGTTTTAATCATGTTTTTTATTTCCGCTTTTTTCCTCCTTTGATGTTATTTGTAAAACTAGACGCATAGCTGCGTGAACTCGGGCTTTCTAAGACAACATTGATAAATACCGACTTGCTCTATACTTCAATTTAATTATCCTTTGATATACCCTCATAGAACAATTCAACAAATACTTCTTCTCATGTTGTGCAACTTTTTTTAATCTTACCCTCTTCGCATTAAGCTTACAAACATTCTTTGTAACTCTTCTAACCTTCACATAACGACGTAGCCAAGAGGAATTCGGTATGCTTGGACGAATACGCTCATAAACAAATTCCTTTAGTTTTCTGCCCTTGCTTAAGACGTTTCAGAGCAGCTTCTGGTGTTCTAATGGGTTCTCGATCACGTCTAAATATACGGTTGTGTTTGCATGTAAACATAAGATGTGATAGCTCGTTTGATATAGCAGGTTTCCTTTGATATTTATTTTCTCGATAGAAGGTTCACTCGTGAAGGATCGCTCTTAAATTGATCTCTCGTAAAGTTCGCGGACCGACCTGTTCCCAAAACGCTCTACAAGTTTTAGTGTGGGTCTACCGCGAACGATGTGTGACTTTGTATGTATATTGAGCGTAATAGCCATCGAATTTCTTTCGCGTACATCAAGCAAGGAATTGTTCACGAGGGCAGCCATTCCTTTAAACAATTCACTGTAGGGTTCATTCTACGCATGCGCTTGCACTTCACGAATGCGTTGTAGTGAACTTCGTTTTGTGACTGGACGCAAAAAAAAAAGATAAAATAAACGAAGCCGAATTTATACCTCGGGCGTTTCCTTCGGAAAGCCCGAGTAATAGCTGCGAAAGTGAAGGTTTATCACGGCATGAAATGGTAGATTTACTCTTTCGTAAAGCAACCATGAGGTTTCCGTAGAGCCCTTTCCTAAGTTTAAGGAGGTCTTCATGTGATGTAATGATTGGTACTTTACACGTCTTCACAGTGGCTTGTTAATCTTCATACATTTCAGCGATTTTAATCAACTAACCTTACTTTTTCATAAGTTTTGTAGAAGAGTACTTCATTATCGACCGTTGAGCGTTCGGAGGCTTGTAAAATTGAGATTTTAAAACTGTTTAAAACCTCACGTGGACGATGTCTAAACAATGGTTAAAATCAGCTTTTTCGTCTCAGTGGTTTGCTGTTACATTCCCTCTTCTCATCATGACGCAGTCCTTCGCCCAATCTCCTCTTATTTCGTGATCATTCAATAGTCCCTCCTCCTTGAAACGCCTGCCAAGCAGGCTTTGCAAATGTATTTTAGCAATGCCAAAGTAAAAATGGTATGTTTAACTCTAATTCGCAGTGCAAAAATCAGCGTTTGATCTTCATTTCTTACGGAATATAAAAATAATACACACTCTTCTTGGTCTTTTTAAGCTGACAAGGGTAATGATAGATGACGCAAGCAAACCAATTCTTGTTTCATTTTTTAAAGAATCTGAGGCGACCAAAAAATAAGTTATGTAACCTTATTTTTAAGTAAACAGAACTATAAGTAAATCAGTTATAGAAAAACATTCGATCTCTTTTTGTATCACGCCATTAAGGATGCGCAGATAATCCACAGTTCAAAGACCAATGCGTGGACATTGCTTCGAAGCCAGGCTTTTGCAAAGAGCAGGAAGACTTCACGAGAAAGAACTGCAAATCGTCATGTGGATGGTGCGGTAAGTAAAATATATCATTTATCTTCGGATAAGATAATTTTTTGGTTTGGTTTGGTATGATGTTTGATGTTTGTTTGTTTGTGTTTCATGAAAAGGTCTTGTAAAAGAAGAGAGCAGCTTTTTCATGCTACGATCAGTGACACAGTGCCAGCATTGGCGTTTAGGGGGAAATACTTAGACTGCCAAACCCAGCCCAGGCTCTCATTGCCCCGTAGATCACTGAATTAAATAGCCAAGGTCTAATGTTTCTAATGCTATTCGTCTTGCTTTATTTTCAGATTCACCAGCAACAAAGCCCCCTATTCAGGAAAGTACGTAACAACAATAGCTTAAATTTAAACAAGTACAGTAGACAAACACTATGGAGAAATCCCCAAATACTCACACTGCGCTACGGTACAATGTCTATTTATGAATCCTCTATTTGACAACTATTAACAGAGGTCGCTAACTTACAGACAGAGTGTTTCCTCTTTTGAGTTATGGTCTGAGCGGGTAATGCTGAAGGTTGCGGACCGAAAAATCTAAGAGATTTAAAAATAATACTGAAGATGATAATGATAATAATGATGACAATTAAAAACGATTGTGATTATAATAGTAATCATAATGATTATGATACCAATAACGCTCGTTTTAAATGCAATAGTCTGTGGCGAGGATGCACCAAAGTGGAGAGAAAAATGTCCCAAATGGGCCGAGCAGGGAGAATGTGAAGATAAAAGGAAGTATAAATTCTTAGAACACTACTGCCCAAAGTCCTGCAAATTTCCATGTAAAAAAGGTACTGGCGTCTACTTAACTGACGAATAAATCATTTAGTGAAGCGACCCAGGTTTTTTTCCACCTCTGTATTTCATCACTACATTTTTGGTCTTGTAGAATTTTCCAGGACTATTTGGTTTACCTTTACCTAAAGGGTATTGCAAAATTTCGGATAGAAACCTGAGCATTTCGGATGCAAACAGTACATTGATGTTTTTGATATCAGGTCGAGATGGAAACGTTACCAAGATTAAACTCGCTTATTAATTTGTTTGCCACATTCCCGTATGAATAACTTCAAATTGAATTCTACATTTGCTTCTTTCTCGCCATTAGCTTTTGTTAAGGGCTGTGCGAAGGCTCCTTGTGGATGTCAGAATACATATAATTCCACAAAAATTGTAGGGCTTTAAATTGATCACCCACCTTGTGGTCTTACGTTTGGCATCTCTCAGATTATGATTTGATATAAAAAAGTACAGAATGTTTAGACCAACATTTGTAATCTGAAAACGTTAAGGCAGGGAAGGGAGGAGAACCACGAGTACTCGTCAAATCTAACGTGTCTCCAATTTCAACCTACAGAGCCAACTGTAAATCCCAACGCGACAAAGCCGCCTTCACCTCCAGGTTAAACTATTTCCCATCAATTTCATATAAATACTTTTACTTTATAAATAAAAAATCTCAGCTTAAGGATACACACTGATCGTAAACAGCAGCTTTATTGATAAAGAAAGTTTTTTTTTCGTCTCATCGCGATCGCGAGGCAAAGAAAAAAAATTCTGCCTGTCCATGAGAGGTTTCATGTGGAATCGAATCTTTGGATTCCACGCTCCGATGCCCAACGGAGACTCTACAGAGACTCTACGGTGAGCAAGGCCATTACAAGGTTCATAGGCGGTGACACTCCTTCTCCATGCTGTTAGAGTCAGTAATGCTGAAAACGCTATATGCGTGAACAGAATCTGTAAAATGGTCTATATTGACTTCGAAATAAACTGCTACTGAAGTAAAAAAATCAAATTTTCAGCTTATCAGGGGAGGAATTCCTATCCGATGGAAAGAGCTGATCTTTACGAACCAAAAGATAAATGAATCACGGCAGAGATGTAAACCTAGAATTACAATTTTGCAAGAAGACATGAACTAATCAGTAGTGTTAAAAAAAGTATAGCATAAGATAAGGATCCGGTTTGCAGTTGATTATCCGTTGCAATAAAAACTTAATCATAAATAATTATATCTCACTTCTTTTTTTTCTTTTTTTATCAATTTCAGCTTTCTGCCGTGACCGAGACAGAAATTGTGCGTGGTGGAAGTCATTTGGATTGTGTGAAAATCCCGGACGTAACTCATCCATGGCCGTCTACTGTGGAGTGACTTGCGGTTTTTGTAAGTAGGCGAAACAGTATCAGTTTGATCTTTGACTGCAAGATAATCAAAATTGTATCAGTAGTCAGTGCCCTTTTCATAGCAGTAAATAAAAAGATAAAGGCAGTGGCCGTCAAGAGAAGTACGTAGTCGTTGCAAAGAAATGGCGATCAGTGGACATCTGACTACAAAACTTTGAATTGCACCGAGTTTTTGGAAATATTCAATATAACACGTTAATTAAAGAGTCGGGAGGAATTATAAAAAGCAAAAAAAAAAAATTTAAAAACGAATTGTAATTTTTTTCTGTCGTTCACTTATCTCCTTTTTAAATTTAATGTAACACAGATTGTGTTGACATTTTGTTTTCTTTCCTTTAGGCAAAGCACCTACCCCAGAGGGTAAGATGAAATATGTACTGTTTGCCGCTTAAAGGATGAGATCCAACTAGCCTCAAGTAGCAGATACTTTATAAAACATATGTACCAGCTTACATGCGGAAATATGCGTTATTCACCAAATGTAAAGACGAGATTGAAGGATATTGGCCGAGGTTTTTTTTTTGCGTTTTTATGGGCCGATACGAAGTCGAGGTTCATAAAAACGCATAAAGAGAGGCTAATATCCGGCTATCTCGACTGAACAAGCTTGGTCAATGATGGATTTATTTTGTAGCAAAACGATTTCGCTTTAATAAGAATCAAGAATGACTTGTTTACTTCGAAAGCCGGTAAAGAAAACCACTGTGTTTGTAGTACAATAAACCCAAGAGGGTCGTATAATTTTGTTTCATTGTTTTGACTGACTTCTGCCGCTTTTTTTTGACTTCATCACCAACATTATCCAAAAGTTACGCTCCACACACCTTTTTCTTGCACGGGATCAAAGCGGGCAATCCCGAGCAGGCAAGATGGCTCGGGTGGCCAATTAGAACCCAGGATTCGCTTCATCTTGCCCACGGGCGCTGCCAACTATATATTGAGGACTGCAATATTTTATCCAATTTTGCTTTTTAAAGTCTTCTTATCGTAATTTAAAACCATTTTTCTTTTCCCTCAGAATGTTATGACAAAGGAAACAATTGTCAGGAGCTAAAGAGGGCCGGACATTGTAAATCCACCAGACCCGACATGGAGTATGAAGTCAAAACAAACTGTTTGCAAACATGCGAGTTCTGTGGTAAGGGATCATGAAAAGAAAAATCATTATACTTGAAGGATTACCTTAAGTTTCGAGATTACCATTATGCTCAGAACAAGAACAAACAATAAATGAAAATAGTAATTTGCGGTGATATTGTATCATACAAAAGGACAAGAGATCCTCGTATACTTTTCAATTCTAACTATTAAAATCAGATTAAGAGACACTTCAGATTCAAACAATGGAGTGAGGTCGAGGAGGTTGAGCGTAAAAGCGAAAAAATGTTAAGGCATTATGCATTCCTCAACTGAGCAGCTCGTTTGAAAGGACCAAAACTAATCCATCAAAACGGAAAAAGGGTATTTCTCATAAATACCGACGAATCTCTCGTTTTCATCATTATTTATTGTTCTTATTTCTCCCTTGTCTTGCTCAGTTCCTGATCGTGGTCCTTGAGGAATGACACAGACTCCAAGGAAACGCAGGAATTCTTCGTGCGTTTTGAAACACAGCACTATATTAATCGCCTCTCTGCGAAAAGCTGCAATAGAATGCTTATCCTACGAAGCCTGACGGTAGAGCTCGAAACGCTGCTGCATTAATGTAACAGAACCCATAATAAAATACTGATAAAAACCTATGAGATTTGTGTCCAGCGTTTGTTCATCGAATTAAAAAAGAAAGGTCAGCTCTCAACGAAGATAAAACCTTTTTTTCTCTTTGTGATGATGCATTAGCTATGATTCAATGAAAAAAAAAAAAATAAAAAAGTAAACCTTAAGAGTATATCTTTTATGAGAACATTGGCCTCCATTAAAGATTTTATTCCATTCTCCATTTTCCAAATGCTTAAAATACAAGTAGACCAGTTTCGTTTAAATAGAATCCTCCCTTTGATGTGAAACAAGGTACTGCTTGGTCCAGGCACGTCAAAGAAGTCCATAGAAATTTGTTGAAGTACATTTTACTTTCTTTCGTTTCAATTTATCGAGTATTTGAATCTTGAAACACACTGCTTTATGCGAACCGACAAGGCTGTCCGTTGAAGTTAAAGTAGCGATTTTATTTCCAATGAACACGCTTCTCAAATATTGTTTTTTCTTTTTTCAGACTGTAAAGGTATATAATTGCAATTGACACAGTCTCAAGATTTTGTTTTCGATCTAACAAACTTCAGGACAAATGAAAAAAAACAGAGAAAAGATAGCCGTGGTCCGTAATTACCGAATTAAAAACAAAACTGAATTAATAAAGGAAAATGTTTTGCTTTGGCTTTCAAGAAGAGCGACTCTGTAACTGTTGAACAAGTTCATTAACGCAACTCTTTTGTTGCTATTATGAACCAACAAAAATCTGTTAACTGCAGGGAGCAGCTGAGCAATTATATTAAGGTGAAACAAAAAAATGATTTTGTGTTCGAATCCGTGAAAAGCTCCGTCATTGTCTTTTTAAGACCAAGTTACAGCCATAAAATCTTAGATTTCGGTTCAATTGATTCCACCGAGACAAGGACGCCTCACTCGCTAAAGACTACTCACCTTTCCTAATCAGCAGCGTTGTAAAGAAACGCCTTTCCCAAATGTTATTTCGCCTAGGGAACAATCATCGGCTTGTTTGTCTTCCTCATGTGTCACTCACCCATCTTCTTCAAAAGGATAAAATAAATGCTCTTTCTGATTAAGAATTCTGTTTCCCAGTTAGGAATAGAAAACTCTCTCATATTTTGATTTGATTCAAAATTTATGTCCAGTCTGATAAAAATAGTGACGTTAAAGAGTCTTGTCCAACTGTTTTGAGAGCTCCATCGCCGTAAATGAAAGGTATTCCTAAAAAAAAAAAAAGAGAACCTAGTCAAGAACATCTTTGGCGACCTATTTATGACCGTGCATGTTGGAATAACTAATTTTTAGACCTCGACAATTCCATTTTAACCGACAGAGAATGTGCACGAGTTCGGACAATTTTGGAATTAAAGTATCTTGCAAACATGTATGAGACTAGGAATCTTTCTCAGAAAAATAACCTTTCTATCTTTTTTTTTTTCGTGCGCTATCGCGCTACAATTTTTAAAAGGTTTACCTTGGAGACTTATAAAAGCAAAAGAAAACTTTTTTTCTTTCGTGCGCTATCACGGTGCATATTTTTAAGGGGTTCACCTTGGAGACTAGAAGATTTAATCAGATATTATCAAAACCCTGGTTACATTTTTTTCCCAAAAAAGCTTGTTCAGTTACAACAAGGATTACAATGGGATTTGAGGTGTTTTTGTCAGTTGATTGTGTTAGTACAAAATACAGGTGTTAAAAAAAATATTTAATTTCTTTACTTTGCTTTGTTAAAGCAGATGTTTCAGTAATCGCGCAGGAATCTTTTTTTAGTTCAGAAACTGACTCAAAACAATTGTATTGATTAAATATAGACTTAGGACAGGTTACTGATTAAAGTCTAGATTGTGCAATAGCTGACGAAACTTTTAAGACAGATCAAAAATTAACTTATCTGATCGATCAGCTGCAAGACTTTTAGCCGCAGATCATCGGTGAAGAATTCGTAAATTCAAAAACATTGAGATCATGGCAGGGAGCAAAATACCTACGAAGAAGACAACAAAAATGGCTCTGGGGGTGGAAATTGAAAGCCTTCAGGTACTTAAAATTGATGAAATAAAGCAATGTCAATCAAATTAATTCTAAAAGGTACTTGGTAATATGTCGGCTGTACATACTTTAAGATTGATATCAATTAAGTCGGTTTTAATTGAAAAATAAATTATGTCTTAAAGTTGAAGACAACTTGCGGAAGGTGACCAACAACTTATATCAAGCCCTTGTCCAATTGTGTACTTCTGAAACGATTATTGAAAAGCTTTGCTCGTCCTCCATAGTTCTAATTTTAAATCAGTGACGGTTTGTCACTTGTCCCTTCGGGATATTTTTTCTATTATATTAGAGTTGTAGACTGGAGGACTTAAAGCAATACTTGAGGAGAACCATGAAAGCATGTGAGGTGGAATTTCGCCACAACGGCAAATGACTCGCAGATTCTTTGCAAGCAATTTTCGACAGCTAAGTTTTTTAAGCGTTAATTTTCATTAATTACTCTCTATTTTTGATTTCATTTCTAATCTCGTCATTGCTGTGTAATAAAATAAAAATCCGTTTCCGCGGAGTTACTACAAGACAGAATAATAACATGAAGCTTTGAAATATTTTAGAGACAAAAAAAGATAAAATGTAAGCTGTGAAAAACATCTCCACAGGCGTCTGTAAACAACCATCGTCCAGAAACCATAACTCAACACAAATTGAAGAACAAACCTTTGATCAAAATGATCATTTTAACTCAGCCCTGGAACAGCTAAGCAAAATTTGAAAAAATAGAATCTGTTTTTTTTCTCTTCTGTTTGTAAATCAAAGATCATGTCAGCATTTTACACTAATGCACTGTGCTTGAAGAATGACAACGAATGATTACCAAATGCAATCTGATGCTTCTACGTATGTTTGAATTTTTTGAAGGATCCACATTGGAAGCTCGACGTCTACATTTTTAAAAATTCCTTATCAAATATTATTGACTTTCCTTCAAGATTTCTTAAAAAAAGCTTTTTGTCACTCCTTTAATTTACAAAACAAGCATAATGATTGACAGGTAAAAAGAGAGTAGGGAGCTGTTATCAGTCTATGTGTTTGTATAAAATACAGACTCATACTAGAATTGATTAATTCTCTTTACCACTTTATTGAAACAGGTGAATAAAGGGGGTAAGTTTCTAAAGAAACTGTGCTGCTGCGTCGGTGGGGGTAACAATATAATTTGGTAATATCAACTAAGTTGAAATTTTAAATTGGCCACCGCAAATTAAAGAGTTAAAAAGCTGACGTTTCGAGCGTGAACCCCTCGTCAGAGCGAGTGCACAACGAAGGGGTAACGCTCGAAACGTCAGCTTTTTAACTCTTTACGGTGACCAATTTACAATTTCAACTTAGTTGATATTACCAAATCATATTGAAACAGGTGATTCAAATTCTAAGCCCTCTTGAGCAGGGACAACTCAGTAGTACATCTTCTGTCTTGTTTTTGTTCTGCACTTGATGTGATTAGATATGTATTAAAAACTGGTCGTTAATATGAATCTTTTACCATTTTGAATTGCGCAATAGCAAGCAAAAACCTTTTAGCATTGTTGCCGGAAGATGGAAATCAACGACCTTTGTCAGATATAAGCAGCCGGGGATAATCCAGCAAATATAATATTTTTTTTAATTTGAAACCGAGGGTAAAACAAAAAGAAGAGAGTGGGATTGTATCAGAGTGGGCGAATTCAAGATTGAAAAGGAAGCTGATATCATGAACATCGCAGTTGAAATCAATTTTATTATCGTTACTCGTTCATAGAATTTGATATTTGACCACGTCGGCTGTATTAACTTTAAGGATGATTTTAATTCAGTTCATTTTAATTCAACTACAGCTGGCGATCCCTCTAATTGCTGATAAATTGCCGACCGATACATGATATTTACTAATCGTCCAGTTGTATACATCATAAGCGACTTTTGCAAAGCTTTTCTCAGTTCATAATTGATTTAATTTTATTAAGTAGCAGAATTTTCAATGGAGATTGATGATCACCGGCTGTCGCTAGATATATTTTTCTCCTACATTGGATTTTCAGACTGGAGTATATAAAGACTTAATGTTGAAGAAAAATTTCAATATGTTAAGTGAATTTTATTCTAAAAACAGAAGGCTCGGCTATTTCCTGTTGGATAAAATGTGTTTTTCCTAATCATAATCGTTTATTTTTAATTTCCAAACAATTTCCTTCTATCTTTTTCTTGTTCGGAGCAGTTAATGGCCGGAAAAATAACATTAGGCAATGATAATTTAAAAAGGAAAACAAGGGGACGAAGACACGTCCAGAGGCGTCTGCAAATAATCTTTGACTTCAAGTATAGTTTAACCGAAGCTAAACAATGTGTTCTTTCAATTATCAATTTACGTTAATTTTTAACTGTGGAACAGCTATACGAACTAAACCCATTCAGAATCTGTTTTTTTTTTAGACTGTATCAATACTTTTAGATTAAAAACAATTATACTAAGAATAGGAAATCCTATTCTGTTTAGTCAGACTTCAAGTGGCTTTTAAATCTTACAAAAGCCGCATAAATCGGTGCTTTAACGTTTCAATTCTACGAAACATCCCAAAAGCAGGTAATGTTTGTAATTGTTTCTTTTGTGGGCAGTAAAAATATTTATACACCATGGCCAAATTTTAGCAATCATTCATTTGCTAACAAAAATATTTGTTGATAATTTGCGTTTTGGGTTAGATGCATGGGTATAAATAAATTCCTGAGGGGAAAATTTTTGCAGTCATCTTTGATACAGTGAAGATGATTTTTCTGGTGTTATTGCTGTTGGGATCTTCAGCTAAGGGTAAGAAAATGTTTCAAACACATCATAGTCCATCAAATTTTATTTTTCATTCTGGTACGAGCTATTTGAGCGAAGCTTCCTGATAGTAACAACCTCTTTGAAGTTACAAAAAAAAATTAGCTTTTCATCGGCACGGCTGCTTGAGGGTATTTTATCTCTTGTTTCTTTGATGAGCGAAAGATATCACCATTCGCATCTCATTTTACGTTTGTTTTTTTCCCCACTAAATAGAATACCACATACTAACGCACTTTTTTGTCAGCCTTGTCGTCACATTTGAATCTTTTTTTCTCGTTGAAAAGATACATCCTTTTTTTTTCATTCCTTTCTTCACTCATCGTTTGCTTTTTTTCTTGTTTAAAAAAAATACCAAAAGCGAGAAAATTTTGAGTTTTATTCCTGTCATCATTATAGGCAATCTCGTACATTTGAATAGGATGGTAAATCTTGTGCTCAGTCGTAGAATAAGGAGGGAGTTTATTCATTTTTTGAGCATGTGAGAGCAACGACTTACCACTTACATACAGAGGCCATGCACCAGTTCCCTGTATCACATGCGTCCTGCATACTGTCAAGTTGGGAACAACAGTAACAAAAGTTTCACTTGTGTTGATCTCAGAGTCGATCTTATTTGGGATCGAGCTATTATTATTATTATGCAGTATACACGTTTGGATGCTAGTGAGCTAAGCAAGATAGGGCGAAAATTCGTAACCTATCTGCATGACAGGACTGTTAACTATAATAATATCTAATACTACTTAAATATAAATGATCAATATAAAACGAATTATTATTATTATTATTATTATTATCATTATTTTTTCCTTTTTCGTACTCATGTGACTATGAGAGGACAGAAGAATGAAGTCATCGATCTTGTGTCAATCTATTTACTTCACTGGATCAGTCAGGTAAAGCTTGTTTGTGCGTCTTTCTTCGCAGGGCAGCAGCCGCCGCCGCCATGTGGCAGTACGCCTATTGTTCAGTCGCGAGTTATTGGAGGACAAGATGCGAAACCTGGGGCTTGGCCATGGCAGGTAAGGCCTGTGGCAGCACGGTTACGTCCGTGTCCTTTTGTGAATGCCCGTAATTCACTCTACGAGCAAGCCTAGAAAGAAGGTCACAAAATCAAATGACTGATCTCTTAACACATGTCGCAGCCTTCTTTTTCTGTAAATGTGACAGCCTTCCCACCGTAGGCTTTGTACTGCAGAGAAACGTAACACCTTATTCACGTCATCGTTCCTCCTTTAACAGATAGCTCTGAAGCGCAATGGAAGGTTCATCTGCGGAGGATCGCTGATTTCTGATGCATGGGTGATTACAGCCGCCCATTGCATAGCAGGGAGTTCGTAAGTATTCAGTTGCAGTTTTCATGAACATGGTACCAATAATTTATAATTCCATTTCAGAGCTATCTGCCTGGCTGTTAGAAGAGCAAAACTAATGTAGTTTTTTCCATTTATTTTTCTTCATGGTGCTACGATTACTATGATCACTGCTGTAAAATCAATCTCTCCTTGAATGTCTGGAAAAAATTAATAAAGACTGGCCTTACGGGCTTAAATCCCGGGGAAAACGCCTCATACACGTTTCTTACACCAGTAAATAGCGTACTTATTTAACAGAAGCCTTGTAGGATCGAAAATTATTTTATTTCCCTCTTTAAAGCCTCACTTGCATTAGGCAAAATAACAGTTAACACCACTGCATCTTGTAATTTTATTTGTTTTGTGTCATTAGAAACCCTGCTTCATACAAAGTTGTTGTCGGCGATCACAATCGAAACACAAACGAAGGAACAGAGGAAGAGGTTGGGGCTCGAAGAGTAATTGGCCACCCATCATACAACAGACCCAGCCGAATCAACAATGATATAGCTTTGATTCAACTGTCCACACCAGTGAAGCTTTCTCAGAGGGTGAATCCCATTTGCTTGCCATCGCACGACTCAGATGTACCAACTGGATCAAAATGTTACATCACAGGTCAGTCAAATTGCCACCATAGTTTGGGTACGTAGCTGACCCCAAAAGTGAAGCTCCGAATATCTTGATCTTCCTTCCAGCTTTAGGTCATTATAATTAAAAGTAATCCCGGACAGGTCATCAGATTTCAACCAATCAACGTGCGACGCGCAAAAACATTTGGGGGTCCATTTATTCGTCACCATCTGGCGAAACGAAATTCACATGTGGTCAGAACAACATTGGCTTTTCTGTGAATTACAGCTCACTGTGTACTTCACTGCCCTTGTTAAAAATATTGTAATACTCTAGTGCAGTAAAGAGACATCAGATACTGCTCGAGGGCAATTTAATTGGACAAGATGTATCAGTGCACTTCTGACAACGTATATGCTTTTGCCATATATGAGTTTTCAGACTCGCTTTTGAAGTTTTGCAACTCAATATTTAGCGATAAAAACGAGCGATAAAAAATATGAACGACGTTTCGACCGCTCCACGGTCATTTTCAAGTTAGAGTTCATGAGTACATTTCAGCATATATACGATTTCCGAAACAATGGAATGAAAGTAAAAGCTAAGTATTTACATATTAGCAATAGAGCTAATAACTTATAACAAAGAGTAAACATTAAGTGTAAATAAGCGGTGAAAAAGATAAAAATTAATTTATATGAAGTGTTAAGCAAACACTTCATATTAATTGAACTCTAACTTGAAAATGACCGTAGAGTGGTCTAAACGTCGTTCATATTTTTTATCGCTCGTTTTTATCACTAAATGTTTTAGTAAGAACTTATTGCTACCCAATAGTTTTAGAAATAGGCAACTTACTCTGAATCTTTGCAATTGGAAGTTTGATAATCACCAAACTGAATACATGTATAAGTTCATATCACCCAATCACCACCTTTCGTTTTGCTTACGTACGAGCTCCTGATACTGTTCAACATTCAACTTTCCAGTATCCGATTTCTATATAGTTATCAACGACGGAACGCAGACGTACCAATCTCATTAAAATATTTTTAAAATACTGTAGAAAGTAGGACATATCTTTAAATCTTAATCCCCATATTATAATCTTACAAATAACGTGGCATTCGCAAGTTTATCAACTTCAGTTGATCGCTTCAATGATTGAATATTTGTTATTAGGTTGGGGAAAAATCAAACATCCAGGAAGTTCGTATCACATCTTACAGCAGGCCATGATGCCAGTGATCGACAACGCAAAATGCAAACAAAAGATCAGCCAATCCGGAGGTATGTTATCAAAATTGAGATAATGTAGTTAGTAGTTAATTAAACATTAATGAAAAGGTGAAAGCTGTATACAAACATTGCGAAGAGACTAAAATCATGGAAAATGAAGGCTCAGGCAGGACTTGAGTCGGCATGACCTTTCCGTAAGATCGTTATCGATATATTTCTTCCCTTGAGATCGTCATTTTGTAGGTGAAATATATGTTTTTGACGATTTCAGGCTTTCATAAATTGATGACTTTTTATTCGTTACTTCCTTTTATCATAACAAGAGTGTCTGAAATTTTTAACTCTCGCTAGGCCCTTAAGACGATATCTTGCCATGAAGAAAATTATGAAAAAATAAAACTAATTTTGCTTTCATTTTGAATTCACTCTTAGTGACAATACCTTTTACTCCCCAAATGCTTTGCGCGGGCGTCGAGAACACCATTCTGAGTGGTTGTCATGGTGACAGTGGAGGTCCTTATGTGTGTCTAAACTCAGACATGAAAACTTACACCCTGCATGGTGCTGTCAGTTGGGGATCTGGACAATGTAATGCCAGGCAAATCTTCACTGTGTTTGCCCGAGTGACAAAATTCCGAGCTTGGATCAAACAGCACACTAATTTAGATGGTGGGGGAGGAGGAGGAGGTTTGCAACAATTTTGAATCATTTTATTTCCTTAAACAGCCTCAAACAATTTTCATCATGTCATCATCATGGTTATTACCATCATCTCTGTTCTCACTATTATCGTTATCATTATTACATTATTGTCGTTATCATTATCTTATTAATCATTATCATCATGTGATGAGGTATGTGATGTGATAACCTTTAAAAATTAAGGATATCCCACTCAGTGACGAGGTTGGTATCCAGAGGGGCGGCCATAATGTTAAAACGAAAAATTCTGCCGTACCCTAAAAATCACTAATTGCCTATAAAAACAACAAAATATATTCCAAAACTAAGATGCAATAAAAAGATACAATAAACGATTAAAAGTGTGTTTACATGCAATGTCGTTGTTGCTGCAACCTCTTGCAAAAATAAAACGAGTGTAACGTGTTCACTTTAGTAAGAGATTTGTATTATTGCACATTTTTGCAATTAATTGGCTAGCCTGGTTTATTGGTACTTCTTATTTAAAGCACAATTGTTATATAAAAGATATATAAGGATGAGACGGTATTGACCTTGTGTGTGTTTACGTGGACAGTTGGTTCACCACCGCCGCCAGCAACCCCGCCGGTTCCAACAACCCCTGGGAACATTGGTAAGAGAGATATGTTGGAATTAAGCTGTGGAATTAGCAGCTAGCTTAAGTACTGTCAATAACATCGACACAGCAAAATTGAACAGTTTCAGTTTGTTATCAGATCGGAGCAATTTTGAAACATGTTTCTGTCACACTGTCACGACTTGAAAAATCATCAAATACTCAAAGAAAGGAATATGCACTTTCTAAACCAAACTGTACGTCTGTGATGGCCTTGTAAAGTTAGAGGTCCATCTCATTTTTATTGTTATCTTTATTAATTCTGCGGTGGTGTGACTTTTTTGGCTTGTCTCCAACAGAGTTCTCCTGCAACTTTGATGATGGAGGTTTGTGTGGATTTTCTCAACCAACAAATGACAAGTTTGACTGGACTGTTAGATCAGGAAGTACATCTTCGATCGGGACTGGGCCAAGTGCAGATGCCTCTGGAAATGGTAAAATGATAAATTTGAAATAAATTTATGCGCATGTCTTGAACTTTAAATGAGACAACACTGCTTCCCCTACAAACAGATGAAGGTTCTCTTCAATATATGTCACTCATTTGCACAATCACACAATTCGAATGGGTCGGAAGAATATCTGAAGTGCTATTGAATATTACGAGTTAGCATCACAAAAGTGAGCCAGTGTTTTCCATTATTTTCATAAAATTTTTCGGCATTGCAGATATTCCCATATGAAGTATTCGTTACGCGCACTAGCGACTTTTTCTTCGGACTCTTGCTATCCTTCTCCCTACCCTTAAGGGTAAAAAGGGCGGCCGAGTGATGAGCACTACATTTGCAGTGCTAAATTTTCGTCTCATGTTCGATTTCAACGTCTCTCTTGAAACTTGAGGCAACGAGTTTGTCTTTTATCACCTAAAATTTGTAACTCGCTTCTTTTTTTATCAAAATTATTCGCTTTACTTGTTTGTTCGACCCCTACCAGTCTTGCCGCGAGCACTGTAAGCAGTCTTCAGGCAATTGGATCTTTATGGGCCACCTCTTTTTAATCAAGATGATTTGCCTATTCTCTGCAGGAAAATATGTATATATCGAAACGTCTTCTCCAAGAGTATCAGGGGACAATGCTAAGCTTATAAAAAGCGGTTTGTCCTTCAGAACGAAGAAATGTTTGTCGTTCTACTATCACATGTACGGAGATTCCATGGGAACATTGAACGTGTTTGTGGGGCAACGGAAAATATTTACTAAGTCGGGTAACCAGGGAAATCAGTGGAAAAAAGCATCAGTCGATGTGACTGACGCTAGTGCATCAGAGGTAAGGTCCAAATAAATAACCAATTGTCTTCTTATTAGTTTGTAACACACTAAGCATTCTACCGAGTAGATTAAGCAGCCTAACAAACTTTAAGAAGCTAATGCAAAAAGAGTTAATGAAATTGTTACTGAGTGAGCAAAAAAATTACTTAGCTTTAACAAATGATCTAATTTATCATTTATTTAGTAGCTGCAGAGGCCCGTAAGTAAATACAGAAGCTAAGCGACGTATCTATTGTATAACTGCCTTACTCACAATCGATGACCACTTTTGCAATTCCTCAAGGTCATACCTTTGCTTTAAGTGTTTTACTCAATTTTTTCATCCATCGGTCATGCATTGGGGTTGAAGTAAGGAAGTCGGAGCATGTGATGGCAAGGGGAATTCCCAGGTCGGGGACACACAAGCAATTTTTAAACGAGCATTGATGGAGCTATCAGAGGGTCACTCAATAAAGAAAAGTTGACGTTCACATTTACTCTATCGGCCTCTTCAAACCATCGAAAATACGAAAATAAAAGGCATAGTTTATGGCACGCACCATGTTAAATACTTCAGTTACGCGATTAAATGCCGCGAATTGTGTAAACTTTCAAGGTTGTCGACATGGCGTTTATTCATGGGCGGTGCTCTTTTCAATATCACAACTCTTGACGAAGGCACAGAATGGGCTTTAGGTCGCACCAGGTGTTTCGGATATTAAAATTAGGAAATGGCTTTGCAAGGCTGTTCTTGTTTATGGGAAAACAATGTGACAACCATGCTATGGAATTTTGTTATATGTACAAAATGTGGATATTGAAGCATGTGATATAGCTGGGTCCGTAACACATATTCTTGACAAATAGTAATAACAATAATAATAATAATAATAATAATAATAATAATAGTAAGGTTTTTATGAGCGCATTTAAGGATCTTAATGCACTTACATAGCATAATAAAATTAAAATATAACAATGATACTAAGTCAGTAGTACCTACACTAACAAAAATAAAGTTAAATGGGATAAAAACCTATGTTGCGTTTCACAATACTAAGAATAAAATTTCCGGAATAGGAATGTTTTAAGGGCAGATTTTAAAGAGGAAAGAGAAGCTGCAGATTTAAGAAAATCAGGAAGAGTATTCCATAATGTAGGTGCACAGAAGGAGAACACGCGTTCACCATTGTCACGGAATTTATAGTGGGAACAGTAAGAAGTGATTTGGAAGGTGAACGTAGAGTACGTGGTGTATGATATTCTTGTAACAGGGACGACAAATAGACCGGAGAAAGTCCATGAAGAATCTTAAAAGTAATAAGAATAACTTTAAACATTATACGTAATTCAACTAGCAGCCAGTGTAGTTTTTGAAGAGCAGATTTGATGTGATCATATTGTTCAGATCCGGTAATAAGACGTGCTGCAGTGCTGCAGACGAATATGAGCATGAATTTCACATCATGAAAGGGAGTATTTAAAAGTTGACAAGAAAATCAGGTACAAGGGCCAAGATTTTTTTTTTTTTTTTTTTTTAAAGAAGCACCTCAAGTTCGGATGAGGAGCTCAATACCTCAGTCACAATTCAAGTTTAATGAAAAGCTTGATTATAATGCGGTTACCTTTCATTTCAGTTGATATTTGAGGGCATACGTGGAAGTAGTTACAGAGGAGATGCTGCCATTGACAACGTGGTGCTGATGGAATGTGGAAGCGGCGGAGGAGGAGGGGGCTGTGGTGAGTCACTTAAAGAAGAATCATCATACAGACAGATCAATGCCAGTAATTAACAATTAGATTGTAAGCTCAAGATTTTCATCGCGTCATAGTTGATGAAGCCGGAGCCCAAATCGATGATTACGCGTAGAAATCGAGGGCCAATAGTATAATTTCTCTAAAACATTAATCTACTTGTCGATCACAACTTAACAGCGAGAAGAGGTCATGTTTTTAGTTTATCTCGTTTACAACTGAAAACTACTCACTCAAGGAGAAGATATTGAGTAGCGTAGCCAATCAGATTGCAGCACTGTTGTTAGAACGCTCGTTCGGTAGATTTATACTACGTTTTTAGATCCCAAAGAGTAACAAAATTAACCTATAAAAAATTGTAAAATATGCTTAAAGTTCGTTTACGAAAGCTTTCATTTTAAATATTTCTAAGTTGTCTGATTGTTTTCCTGAGGCTTAGCCAAAGCTTACCATTTCTTTTCCAATCTCTCGGTCATCAGCTTGGCTAGACCCGAAGAATTGCCAGGCAAATTACCTCCATGCAATCCCTAGTTTTCGCTTTACTTTCCGGTACTATTTTTCTATTTATTCACTCACTTATTCCATTTCTGTCAGGATCTCCACCCCCTCCAACAACGGCTGCACCCTTTCCAACAACGGCTGCACCCCCTCCAACAACGGCTGCACCTCCTCCAACAACGGCTGCACCCCCTCCCCCATCTGGTAAGTGTTTCTTTCGCATATTTATAAAATCATAATTGCAAGACGCCAAAGCACTGAAAATTTATTTCTTATATTTTTCGTGTGTATGTATCAAGATCTTTAGGCAGTAACCGTTTCGTCGTAACACTGGCAGGTCTCAAACCCAAAGAAAGTACATCTGATCTGATTGATGCTCTCCTTTTCCTTCGAACAAACAATCAGTCAGGTTGTTTTAACGAATAGGCTGATAATGGAAATTGGTCACCTTAGAGAGTTTCTAAGGCGGACTTTTCGAGCTTTAGCGCTTTGTCAGCGCAAAATTTCAAACAACCGAGAGTAAAAGGGTGGCGATTGCTGCACGACAATGGAGGTGAAACAGCTAACATATGTTTCTAATAGGTCTTTCAGTGTTTTGTGAATTGTAAAAGGAAAATCCGGCACAGTTTTGTGGTTTCGCTTTCTGGGTGTTTGGCTATCAGTATCATAACTGATCAAAAAAGGCATAATAAGATAAAAAGAAAAAGACAGTAACGAGAGCAACAACAACAAAAACAATAAGGAAACCAAAAATTACTCTGATCGTTCACTATTAACTTCAATTTTGATGATAGCCTCCATTGATTTTCAGAACTTTTTGGATACATTCATTTAATTGCATTCAGGGGCGCAGCTAGCTTTTCAACTTGTTGTAAGCCATCACCAGAAATCGGGGACATTTCGAGCACGTTACGAAATGTCAGCGGTATATCGTATTACAGACAATTCAATATGCCGCCGATGGAAGTGAAGTGAACAAGTAACTCTTTATTTTCGTAAAACTCCA
Organism: Stylophora pistillata; assembly: GCF_964205215.1. Lineage (NCBI taxonomy): Eukaryota > Metazoa > Cnidaria > Anthozoa > Scleractinia > Pocilloporidae > Stylophora > Stylophora pistillata. Next base: position 1,622,029 of record NC_142519.1, read on the forward strand.
CGAGAGGAAGGCCTGGTAGCTTTCTATCCCAGAAAGCCAAAGGAGACGTCAAAACAAGGAAAATAGCGGCCAAGTTGTGCAGTTACTGGGACTTGTATCTTTCGTGTTCATCCTTCCTAAAATTGGGTTATTTGAAAATGGCGTATTTGGCTTTTGAGCTCTGTGAAAATACGAGGAGTTTCCCGGCTGGAGGAAAATTTATGGGCCAACATGTTCGACCGTTTACGAGCGATTTAGTTGGGCAAACTTTTTCAGAATGCATATCGATCTACGCAGTCGAATCTTCACAAGGTTGTTCCCACGACAAAAGAATTGTAACACCAAGTCGAAGCAGATTTTAAGAGTTTGTATGGGAAAATGGAGTCAGAATTATGAGTTTACTCGTGTACCTTTGGAAAAGGTAGGCTTGAATTTGAGTATTTCTTTTTCGTAGCGATGGACGCTTTAAATGATGCAGGCTGCATTTCTAAGTAAGTAGCGAAAGAATATCCCATTCTTAGACAGCTATTTTGAAAAAAAAATATTTTCCCATACATTTTCTTATACTGTTTCGGCGCCATTTTGCTTGTAATACGAGAACCGCCTCCGTCATGTTGTCCCAAATTTCTGGCAATGCCTATTCCGTCCGAAAACTAATTTTTTGTCTCAGCATTTGCAGGAGTTTTATCATGAAAAAGTCAAGCGGGTGGAAAAAAATTGTAGGCCCGGGCCTACAGGGCTATAGGTTAGCTACACCCTTGGCATTTTGTCTTTCTGCGCTAAAAATTACACCATATTCTTACGATAGGGACGAAGAAGCAGCAAAGTAAGCGAACTTTTTTTACCTAAAAATCTTCTGGTTTTGCGCTTTTGCATGATATTCAACCAAGTTCGTTGATTTTTCTTTTTCCCTTTAGCAACAACAACTGCTCAACCTACACCACCATCAGATATGCTGGTTTTGGTCTCACCAGCAGTGAAATATATTGAGGAATATAGAAATATACAAGGGTAGAGTTAAGCAAGCATGCGCTTGTCACGGAGAGTGGCAATCTTATACTAACGTGAGAGAGAGAAACATTGATGCTACATGCATTCAGCTTGAACTTTCGGAACCTCTTAAAAGGACTATATTTTCCAGCACCCAGTGGGGACCAATCTGCAAACGGTTAAACACTAAAAGTAATAAGTATTGCTACCTGCAAAAAATGCAATTTTGATTGTGTGGTCCGCTTTCGGAAACTTTTTTTAGAAAAAAACGGTGTGATAAACTTCAGCCTATCTCTTTCCTAGCCCACAGATTTCTATCCATTGTTTAAGCCGAAAAACTAGAGATGATTTAAGCCAAAGAAAATTTTTTGTTTTCGAAACCACCCTGTTTTGGAGAAACTCAAGTTGCTATGGTTTATGTTATCATTTCCATATCTGTCCAAATTTTTTTTACCTACGTGTTGTGCTTTATCCTTGCTCGCCTTCAAATTGCTCTCAAGTGCAAACATTATTTAGATTCTAGATTCACAGTTGAGATCAAACTAAGCTTCCACGGCTATTTTTACATGGCTTGTAAGGTCATTTGAATACTACAATGATAACTCTTCAAATCCTAAATAAATTTTGTCGTGAATGGATGCTTTTTTCTTTTTCTTCTTTCTTTCTTCCGTTTTATGGAACTGAAAAAAGAGGGTTTCAATGGGGTTAACCGTTAGCCGTAAACCGTCCAAAAAATTTAGCTGCTAGGCGTCAAACCGCACTGACAAATTTTAACCGATGGCCATAAAAATAGTTGACCGCAAAAAAAAATTGGTGGCAACTGAGGAACGATATAAGCCGTTAGCCGTGAAATAACCAACATTGTGACCATAAGTCTCAAAGGCCATTAACCTATTGAGACACTATGAAAAAGAACGTCAAGTGCGGATTATGTATTAATGCGGATGTGGCAGTCTAATGATTATGGTTTTTGTTTTATACAAGGTAGAAGAAATCTATTAAATATACTTTTTTTTTTCTAAAACAGTTAGTTGTGACTTTGAATCATCGATGTGCAGCTTTGTACAGGGGACAAATGACGATTTCGATTGGACACGTAAGAGTGGACCCACCCCATCCAGGAATACGGGGCCCAGCGGTGACCACACCAGCGGCAGTGGTTTGTAGAGTTCTTAATAAACCTTTTCCTTGCTTTTTAGCGAGTTTTAAGTTCCAGCTCAGATTCTATTATCGTTTCTTGTACTATATATTCAGATGAGTTAGTCCTTTAAACCAATTAGGAAGGAAAAAGTGCCGATTTCAAAGGGATAACTGAGAATTGCAAGAAAAACTTGTAAAGGCTAGATCTGCGAGGTTGTAAGCACAGCTCTCGGTGACCACTATCTGTCATAAATTTATCGCAGGAGGTTATTGTTAGTTCGATGGCTAAGTTGAGAGCCGATAAAGCCTCTGGGCCCGACAGAGTTGCTGCAAAACTTTTAAAGTTTGCCGGTGACTCAATTATTCCATCTTTATTGTCTGTTTTTCAAATAAGCGCCACCTGCAACAGTGTACCGGTTACTTGGAAGGCTGCAAACATCTCAGCTCTCTATAAAAGTGACGATGAAACTGTTAAGCAAAATTACAGGCCTATTTCGTTATTAAGTGTACCAGGAAAACTGATGGAGTCTATGGTGGCGTCAAGTATTACCACGCATGTCACTGAACAAGGACTTGGGAACCCTCACCAGTGGGCGTATAAAAAAGGTCATTCCACCGAGCTGTTGTTAGTGAAGATAACGGATGACTGGAGACAAGCGATCGACAAGAAACATGTTGTAGGCGTGGTTTTTGTAGACTTTCGTAAGGCGTTTGACGCGATTCCCCACTCCATTCTGCTCCGAAAACTTCAAAGTCTTGGTGTAGCTGGGGACTTATGGTGTTGGATAAGGGATTACCTCTGTGGAAGAACGCAAGTAACGACGATTAATGGGTGTCAATCTCAAGCTATGCCAGTTACTTTTGGTGTACCTCAAGGGTCGGTGCTGGACCCTACCCTGTTTTCCATCTTCTGTAATGATCTGCCCAATATCACTGAGGGGATAGATGGAGACCCACAGCTTCACATGTACGCAGACGATACCACCGTCTATGTCTCGGCTCCGACCCATGATCTGGTGGCCTCCAAGTTGAATGAAGTACTAGCAAGGCTATATACATGGTGTTGCGAGAACTGTCTCACTCCACATCCCACCAAGATGGAATATATATTGCTTGGTGGACGCGGAAAATTTACTGGGCCAAAACAAGTTAATAAGATGGGTGATTATGTTATCGAGGAGGTTGTTTCTACAAGATGCCTAGGTGTTCAGATAGATAATGCTCTTAAATGGGATCATCATGTATCGGAGTTAGCTAAGTCATATACGCAGAAGTTGAATTTACTTAAATCCTTGTATTTCCTGCCTAAACAGGCAAGAACTGATTTCTATTTTAAGGTTATTCTGCCGTCTGTGACATATGGTATGTCAGTTTGGGGCTCTTGTGGTCGAGTATTTTTCTCAAGCTTAGAATCTATACATGTTAGAGCGGCGAAAATAATATTTAACTTGGATTGGTGTACTTCAAGCAAGGAGGTTCTTGCCACAGTAAAATGGAATACCTTAGAGATTATGTATGAGAAACGATTACTAATCTTAGCGCATCAGCCTTATTATCATCTTTTACCATGTCCTATGAACCGTCGCTTTGAAAAGTATGTAAGTAGCTACGACTTCAGAAGGAAAATGACATTTCAGTTACCTAGACCTAAGACCGATATGGTCAAGAAATCATGCTCATACAAGTCAATTACTTGGTGGAACGCTCTGGAAAATCAAATGAGATCAATTCAAGACGTTGACGCTTTTAAAAAACCACTCAAGTGTATTTTTAAGCCACGTATTTTTATTGTTGAAAATATGTAGAAATCTTACATTAGTCTTCTTATAATTAGATAGGAATTTAGTTTTATTGTATTTAGTTAGAAATTTAGATCTATTGTTCGTACACGACCACATCAGCTTTTGCTGAATATTTTTTTTATCGTCTTTAAATAAATGCTGCTGTTGTTGTAGTTGTTGTCGAAATAGCAAGCAAGCAAGCAAGCAAGCCATTCATATGATGTAACGGACGATTCAATAAGCTCTTTTCCCCGCTTTCCACCATCTTCTTGGAGTAGGCAATCAATTATCCTTTTTTGCTTGTTTGTAGGATACTACATATACATAGAGACATCAAGTCCTCGAAGACGTGGAGATTTAGCGAGCCTGGAAAGTCCTAAACTGCTCTTCAATGGACGCATGTGTCTTGAGTTTTATTATCATATGTATGGCGCAGCTGTTGCATCACTTGAAGTGTTCATAGATAATAAACTTGTCTTCAATGAAAGTGGGAACAAGGGCAATCAGTGGCTTAAAGCAGAGGTTAATGTCGATCTCACGGGAATGTACGAGGTAATTACACATATTTGGGTACTTCGATTCTAGACCAAAGAGAACCAAACACATCTGTGGTTTTTCTCAGTTCAAATTGTTTGAGGTGTTGTTAGTGAACTGGCTTATTTTTCATAAAACCCTTAGATTACATTTAAAGCGAAAAGAGGCGACAGCTGGAATGGTGATATCGCAATTGATGATGTCACATTTTCATCGGGAGCTTGTGCCTCAGGTATGTACAGCTTATATTCCAGCAAAAGTATGCATATCATTTCAAAATTAATTCATATAGGCACGACCTTTTGCTTGATAAAAATGGATGAATAACATATACAAATAAAAGCGTCAGAGATGGTCCTTGAAGAATGTTGTATTTAGATCGAGAGCCTGTCATAAGTGTCAGTTTTCATCTACAGTAGTCCAGAAAAAATTTAGGAGGTCCAACTTGTGAAGTATATGCAGTGACGAAAAGGGAACACTAGTTGACGAAAGACTTGTAACTTCTTTTGTATAAAACGCCCGTGCTCTGATAAGGGAGGCGGGGAAGGAGGGGAAGACTGGGAGGTCCCCAGATCCCTCAACACTTACGCGTCCCAGTCGGAGCTCGGCGCCTAAGCCCTTTTTTAAGCTGTGGAAAATGCCTTTTTAATACCCTTAGTTACCAATCTCAATTGTGGCACGACATATTCTTCATAATACATTTAGCGATTGCCCTACACTTAAGTTGAAACAAAAATTCGTATATAGGGAATTGTGGGAATTGCATCTCATGCTTGAATAAGATAATTAGAATTTCAAATAATTGGCTCTTTTCTTTTCGAATTCTTTCTTTGTTACTAGTAATTGATTGACTTTTCCATTTTGATTTCTTTCCCAGTAACTCCACCGCCTCCAACGCCTTCGCTTGGTGAGAGCTTATTTGATCGTTGCTTTTGTTATTGTCACAGCTATGTATCGTCTTATCTTTACTCCTATCAAACATAAATGGTATGTACAGCTTATATTCCAGCAAAAGTATGCATATCATTTCAAAATTAATTCATATAGGCACGACCTTTTGCTTGATAAAAATGGATGAATAACATATACAAATAAAAGCGTCAGAGATGGTCCTTGAAGAATGTTGTATTTAGATCGAGAGCCTGTCATAAGTGTCAGTTTTCATCTACAGTAGTCCAGAAAAAATTTAGGAGGTCCAACTTGTGAAGTATATGCAGTGACGAAAAGGGAACACTAGTTGACGAAAGACTTGTAACTTCTTTTGTATAAAACGCCCGTGCTCTGATAAGGGAGGCGGGGAAGGAGGGGAAGACTGGGAGGTCCCCAGATCCCTCAACACTTACGCGTCCCAGTCGGAGCTCGGCGCCTAAGCCCTTTTTTAAGCTGTGGAAAATGCCTTTTTAATATCCTTAGTTACCAATCTCAATTGTGGCACGACATATTCTTCATAATACATTTAGCGATTGCCCTACACTTAAGTTGAAACAGAAATTCGTATATAGGGAATTGTGGGAATTGCATCTCATGCTTGAATAAGATAATTAGAATTTCAAATAATTGGCTCTTTTCTTTTCGAATTCTTTCTTTGTTACTAGTAATTGATTGACTTTTCCATTTTGATTTCTTTCCCAGTAACTCCACCGCCTCCAACGCCTTCGCTTGGTGAGAGCTTATTTGATCGTTGCTTTTGTTATTGTCACAGCTATGTATCGTCTTATCTTTACTCCTATCGAACATAAATGGTTCGTATGTAAGAACATGTTGAATAATAATTTAACAACATAAATGACACTTATAAAGGGTCATTTAAAATGAAAATTAACAGAGAGAGCCGGGATTAGCTGCTAAAGCATCAACGGTGCTCACAAAAGCTTCAACTACTTACTAGACTAGTCTGGAAAACACATGACGTCCTTGAAACAAATCTGATGTGAAACCAAAATAAATCTGGACGTCGACTTTGCAATTGTCTCTCTCGCTTTTTCGCGCTTCGGGTAGATTACATGCATTTTCTTGGGTTCTCGTTCATTTATGACAATAATTTTGCATCAAGTGTTAATTTTTTTGGCTATGGGCATAATTCTGGTTTTGGCTCAATGACACTCTATCCAAAACATGTCACATTTTTCAATGCATTTGCTCATCCATGGCTATTTATGAACAAGGAATTCATATTGATCCATACGCACTTTCCGGAGATCTTAAACAGATTCTTGCAATGGATTACCATTCTCTGAGGTATTCCATGCTGTTACCTTAAAGCTGCCATTGTTCAAGGTTTAGCAGACGATGATTTTCTTCTGCACAAACGGAAAAATAAACTAATTCCCATTAAAATCAAACAATATGTTTGCTCGATATATAGGATGGTAGGATATTCTGGGGAATAATTCGATTTCCAGTGTTTTAAGAGAACGAACCTCTAACGATTACCACAGTTGTACTATCACATGCTATATAAACAATTCGGCCGAATCTCGCGTGGCATCAATGCAGAGTCATTTAACCTCGTCCTATTCCCCTGGGCGACAATGAAGGCGCGGTCATTGGGTGAGAAGAAAACGCACTACTCTGGTACATTAAAATGTAAAAGACGGGAGGATGATGCAATGTTTCAATCATATTCGCTCAAATTGCATCTAAGGTATCAATGTCGCCATGAAAAAGATAGCGGCTTATCATTGACTAAAAGGTTGTCATTTGACACATGCATGTTAATCGCGTTGGCACCCTTGGAAGTGCTCAGAGCTAAGTACTAACGATGCAATTCGAACAAGAAGCTTACCGTGTCCCCTTCTCTTTTAATACTTTGGTTCAAAGGTTCTTGCGGTATCCGCCCACAAAGTAGGATCGTTGGTGGTGTCGCTGCTAAACACGGTGACTGGCCATGGCAGGTTCAGTTACGTACCACAAGTGGCTTTCCTTATTGTGGAGGTTCCCTTGTCAGTCCCCAGTGGGTCGTTACGGCCACTCACTGTGTCAGCGGTAAATCTCCAAGTTCCATCATCGTAAGGTAAACCACCTCTTAAAATCTTCATTTAGCGGTACTTTATCGAATCCAATGTAGAACTCAAAAAGACGACCGAACACTTCCTATTATCGTAAAGAAAATCAATACCCTGGCAAAGGATGAACATGGTCTCAAAAGTACAGTTTTAAATTTCAAGTATAGGTGCATTCAAAATAATCTGGCGCAAAGATAACATGTCACTAGATATGTTAATATCAATGTGGAAAGAGTTTTGCTTAGTGCAAATAAAGATGTTTCGAGTCTGTTTCGATGCTTTGCTAAAAAGGGCATTGAATCTCGACACATCTTCGAGAAAGAGAACGTTAGCTTCTTCTTCTTCATTGGAGTTCACTGTTCATAAGTCATGAATCATCTCTTGCGAACAGCATTCAGTTCCATCTCCTTTAATCACATCAAGATACTCTTGACTAAAATCGACTTAGAAATGGAAAAATAACCCAGTGCGACAAAATACCTTATAGCTAGTGGCTTTATTTTATTTTTCGTTTTATTATTTAGAGCTGGTGCCCACAGACGTGTTAATAATATTGGTTTTGAGCAGGACTTCAGAGTGAGCAAAGTGATCACTCATCCATCTTATCACAAGCCAACAAGATATGCTCACGACATCGCTTTACTTAAATTGCAAAAACCAGCTCAGCGTAACAGGTCTAGTAAACACGAATATTAACCTACTCGCTTTTAACATCTCACCTGTTTGATGGCACAAAATAATCAAATTCTGGCAGTAAAGGGGAGCACGTTTTGATTATAACACACGGATATGTAAGAAGTACAGGTTTAACTAAATTTTTACACAAATTAATCAAAACTTTTCGTTCACTGCAGCATGTTTCTTATAGCATAACATGGACATATGAAGGAAACTCTCTAATTATACACGTAAACAATATGTATTATCACAGAAAACGCCCCAAGGAAGATGGACAGCTAAATTCATAATAAGGGCTTCTGCGAAGAAAAGTTCCTAAAAAATTGTAAGGTTTTTTATTCAAGCATCTATGTTTGTTTTGGAAGCTTATGACTTCATTCATTTAGCTACAAAGATGGTCTCTCTATCCACACAGTCACCTAACGCTGACTGAAGATTTTTCGTCTTTAGGTATGTTAACCTGGTATGTCTTCCTGATGCCGTCGCCGAACCAACTGACGGTACCAGATGCTGGATCACGGGCTGGGGCCGACTTGCTTCTGGGGGTGCTACGCCTGACTATCTTCAACAGGTTCAGGTTCCAGTGGTCAGTCGTGCTCGTTGTGATAGAGCCTACCCAGGGAAGATTCATGACTCCATGATCTGTGCAGGTCTGGACCAAGGAGGAATAGACTCCTGTCAGGGGGATAGTGGGGGACCAATGGTTTGTGAGACCAGAGGGAAGTACTATCTGCATGGCGCTACCAGCTGGGGTTATGGATGTGCTAGCCCTGGCAAGTTTGGTGTCTACGCTAAAGTGAAAAACCTGTTGAAATGGCTCAACACTGAGATGTCTAAGAACTAATACAAGGATAAGTTGACTGATGGTGCATATTGGTGCTCTTTTAGTAGAGAAGGAAAAAGGGGATAGAATTGTGTAGTTACTGAGGGAAAATAAAGGCATTCAAAAAGAATCACCCACAGGTCTGCTCTCTTTCCTTCATAAATTTATATTTGTCCAGAAAAACACAAAAGAATTTAAAAACTAATATTTGGTAGAAAGGTCAACGTGTTTTACGCCTACCGTGACATACGTAAACGTATTCAAAGATCTTCATAAAAGAATAAACTCGTGAATAATGGTACAATTGAAACAGCTGGGGCTGCTGTTCTCCACTACCTACTTCGATGGGAGATACATCATGTTTCGGGGGGAGGGGGTGGTTTTCGATTTAAAGATAGATTCGTAACTCATCCCGATCAATGATAAGTACAGCTCTCGTTTGACCGAAGTTGACCATGTAAAGGTGACACATAATCTTGTGCGTCATCTGGACACCTCTTTTCTGGTTATCCATTCATTACCACAATTAATTCTGAGCGACTTGTAGAACATAATTGCTGGCCATGATATGCACTTAAAAACGCGAGGAGCTTTGTTAGCTTTATTGACAGCGTTCAAGTTTAGGGCTCAATGAAGTCGTGCTCGCTGTGATGAAGCCTAGCCAAGGAAGACTAATGACTCTATGATCTGCGTAGGCCTGGACTGTTGGTTTTTGAGACTGAAAGGAGACTATCTACATGGGGTCACAGTGTTTACTCTTAGTTCTCATTGGCTCCTTGTAAAGTTATCCTTTCTTCTGATTGGCTGTTGTGACTTCTTTGGCTTTGGTTTGACGACACTCAATCGAAATGGGCTCTCGTGGCTCAGTGCATAACCTCAGTTACCGCACGAACAGTTTTCAACGGCAACTTTGGTGAGCTGCAGTTTTCTTACTTAGAACAGACTTCTCTGAAAGATGCGACCGATTGCCAGCGTCGTACTGACTATTTATCTACATTATCAACGAACTGAACTAAACCAACGTATTGTGAGCGTCGAGTCAAAACCCTACTTGGACGAAAAAGTAAAAAACATACCAGAAGTTACCTGAATAATAAGTTTTCACGCAGCAGACCCAAACTATGCGATGCTCAAACTACTGGCAACTCGGTTGTGATGATTACTGCCGCTCACGTTGTTGAAACGTGTCTTTTTCATCGAAAACAGACTTTCTAAGGACTAAACGGTCGAACACTCCAAACGATCAACAAACAAACCATATAATGTTACGTTCTTCTGAATCTTTATTTACCTCTTCAGATGCTGCACTTTGCCTCACTTTTGAAATGGGAGCTAACTCTTCCACGATATACAAAATAGACAAAAACTTGGAAAATACAAGTTACAACAATGGCAATTGAACCTTACGATTTTCAAATACAAATTAAATAATGTTACGAAATAGTGCACGTATACGTACTTCAAATTCTAAAACAGTGAAATCATCCAGAATTTTTGGCAATGCTTATTTAATATTTTGAATTTGACATTGTTATTGCTTTTATTTTATTCTGGGATGCAGATTTGCAAGTAACCAAACAATTCTAGTGAATTAATTGCTTCTACATGTACACCTCCCCTAACCCCTGTCATGCGCTTAAGTCATCCAAAGTGCCAGGGGTAAACTCGTTACATGAGTGCCTCGCACACCAGAAGCAACTTTTTATCAGAAGTTAATTTTGTTACACTACCAACACTCACATCCTCAAACAGTGTGTACATTAGTACCTAAGGCCCAAATCAATTACCCCTCATTTTCAGACAGATATTCTGCATACAGCTATGCAAAAGGATTTGTTTCCTCTCAACCGGTCATTGTATAGATATAGTGCCTCTGTATGTACCCGTATAACAGATCAAATGTTGTAAAACTCATTCCAACAGCAATCGGTCCTTTAATCCAATTCATGCTTAATCCTTTGTATAAGCCTCTTTTCAGTCCCTCGGTGGTGTAAACATATTTGGCTGTGCTCCACATTCTTTGATACTCTGGCCTTGAAGGGCCAGTTATTCCATCAGTCTGCATGCGTCGGCGAATTATATCCAATGGATAAGTAGCTGATTGTCCAAAGAGTCCTGCACATGCACCAAATAAGAGTCTATGCAAAGGGTTAAGTTTGTTCTCAAGAAAGACATCACTGTAAAGCTTTTTGAGTGATTCATAAGTAAAGAAACTTATCCCAGCATAGGGCACTATTCCCATTAGTGTGGGCAAAAGGCCTCTGTAATACACGGATAAACCTTCTTCTCTGTAGATGCTGGTTATAGTGTTCAGAAGTCCAGCATACCTGACAGAAATATCAAAAAAAGAAAACAAAGTAAAGTAAACCTTATGGTGTGATGACGCCATTTTCAAGATCTTGAGATTCTCAAACAACAACATGCAAGACTCTGAATAAGCATAAATCAACAACTCGACACAAAGGGATGGGGGGTGGCACTGAGAGCTTAGCAAGTAAAATTTTTATCTGCTTCCCCTGCAATTTATTGTATTTCACATTCATGCATGCAGGGATTACAAATTTATATTTCCCTTTGAGGTCACTTTGACTCCTTGTCCAAAAATTTTGGAGTCATTTTTGAAAATGTGAGCACGTGCAGTGTAGGCATTTTATACTACTATTATATGTGGTACGTGCTCGGAGAAGAACCGCTGACCAAACACATTCATAATTAAAAATGGCGGCTGATCAACGTGCAGTGCTTCAGACGCAAACGAGCTGCGGACAAAGTCTGTGTCACAAAGGAATGTTGTTGTTTCAGGAATACCAATACCTTCCATTTTTGTTCTTTCATTACGGATGTAACAATTTTTAAGATTCTGCTGGGCAGCAAATAAAATTCTGCTGAACATTTCTTAATTCTTCTCTGGAGTCAAAGTGACTCCCTGTTGGAATTTTTTTGGAGTCACTAATAAATTTTTGGCGTAAAATACGCCAAATTTGGCGTATTTGTAATCCCTGCTATATGCATATTTTATGTCAAAGGCATTTGGAATAAAATTTGGGAATTTTCATTTTTGAAGAAATGCTGCCATCAAGCAATGTTTGTCAAAGGAATGTTTGGCAACTAGTAGGATTCTCAAATACCAAAAAATCTCCAACTCAAAAGTTGAAGGAAAAAAACCAGCCTATTGTGTAATTTATTGATAGGGTTAAGGGCCAGTCAATTGTATATATGTATTTAGCTCTGCCTTATTATCTCACACAGGGAGACCACTACAGCTTTAGCCAATTTTTCAGTGGATCCCACGTTAACACCCCCCCCCCCCCTAATTCCTAGTAACCAGGCCAGACCACATCACAGTAATCTCATGAGTAGGTTCTTTAGCATCTCCTGCCTAACCAAATTAACTAATTAATAGAAGCAGGAGACAAGACCTACGGTTTATTCATCCTTATCCGAGAAGACTAGAACGTCTATCCATGCAATTATAAGCAAGTGGCATGTACTTCCTGTTTCTATAATTTTAATAATTTTAATTGGATACATAATTAAAAGTGGTATACCTGTCTCTTGAGGTAATGGCAAGTCTGGCCCTAATCATATCCAAAGGATACGTGAAGAATGCTGCTGTAATACCAGCTAATGACCCTGCTATGAACCGACGCACCGGAGGCAATGGTCTGAAAATCAAGAAAAAATCAAACCCTTGAGTGTTTAAATGTCCTCATTGTTATATGAAGCATTATATAAGTTTGTCACAAACATATAAATAGAATCTACTTGTCAAGATTGGAGAGACTGTGAAAACAATGGAAACCTGAGAAAATTGTCCATCTGCTTCAAGTATCAACCATGTGATACTTGTGCCTTAAAATTTTTTCAAGTAAATTCTCACAAAGATCCAATTAATAAAGAAAACCACAATCAAGATAGCTACAGTACTGAAAGTATCAAACCAGCCGAGGCTTGCTTTCAAGAAAAAATGGCTGAAATGTATTTGTGACATAGAGTGGTCATTAGATCAAAAAAGAATAAACGAAAGTTCAATTGAGGCTTTAAATTAAAGGTCACAGACCAAAGCTTTCAATGAACTACATGTAAGTGGCATAGCAAAATCTTTGATTCCAGCAGCAGTCATACATTCCTTTTGTACTGCTATTTCAATGTTATTCTATTGACCTAATAAATGCAAAGAGCGTCTTAATCTGAGAGTCATTTTATGCAGTTGGGATTCTACCATCCATGAATTTAAGGAATCAGTCTTACCCTTTTTTCTTTCCTTGTCTTAGCAGCCGTTTAAACTGTTCATGTACAGTAAACTGTAATGAAGCATAGGGTATAATCCTTGCCATAGTTGCACTGTTTCCTCGGAAGAGACCATGCAGACCATGTTCCACATATGTGTGTCTTAGAACCTTTACAGCTCCCTATCAAGACAGAATTAATGAAGAATAGAAAAACTATAACTCCACAATGGGCAGTGAGTCTCACTTCTGTCAGATTCTAAATTATTGACAGCTTCATAAGAAATGCACAGTTGTGACAATCTTTTTTTGACCTTTCCCTCCCTTGAGTGACAAGCATTTAATTTCTCCCTGCAAATTATTATTGTGCTTGAGACAAAGATTAAGGTCTTGAGAATAAAGGAAATGATCACCAACCAAAGAAGCTCTTCGTTTTAAAAACAACTCTCCCTGTGAGCACCTTAGGAATGTGTAGAGAACAGTAGAAGAAAATTTGTTACTCCACAAAAGAATTCTGCATGAAATTACTAGTGAAAACTGATATCGTACGCATCGCAATGCGATGAGTGCAATATCGGTTTTTGAGTGTAAGAATGTGTAGAGAACAGTAGAAGAAAATTTGTTACTCCACAAAAGAACTCTGCATTAAATTACTAGTGAAAACTGATATCGTACGCATCGCAATGCGATGAGTGCAATATCGGTTTTTGGATGTAATTTAACATGGAATTCACAACTCAAGTAATGGATTTTCCTTGAATTGCATAATTGAATAATAGGAAAAAATGTATTGTGTAGATGTGAAACAATATCACTCAGCCTTGTTTTCAACTCACAATTCCAAGCTAAATACCTTGCTTGATTAACCAATCAGAATGTAACTTTTTAATCAATGATGTGATTCAATAGAGAATACCCTAACTGATGTTAGGGTGTCATGGGGTAATTAGGCTTGATTGTGAGACTTGTCAACTTATAGTGAAGAAATATTAACACAGATAGGACTCATTTTCACAACACATTGGCTAAATGGATATGGTATCTTTTAGTCATGATCTTTGTTCACTTTAAAGTATAAAGAGTGCATGTATCTTAATCAATTTTTGTCCAAGTAAGAAAAGTATCTTGAAGAAGGCTGCATAACACTCCAATACCTGCTGCCTTAGCTCTCTCAGTTTTTTTCTTCTTTGTTTTGTATTTTGTGTGACTTAAAACAAGTTGTTAATCATATATAACAAATGTATGAAATTAGAATTATAGGAATAAAAAACAAAACATATACTTTATAAATCTATCACACTGGCTTACCTTAACTGAGAATTGTTTTTTGGAGGCTACGAATAAATCAAAGAATTGGATCAGTATGCTCATGAGTAAAAGAAAATGATCACTGCTAGGAAACTAAAATTAATAATTAATTTCAAAGCTCCAAGAACTCTATTTCTTTGTCACAAAAAGGGTTGCACACCAGTTCTCTATTAACTCATAAGAGAAAAAATTGTATACTGTAGCTAGTAGAGCTAAAATAAAGGAGGGTGATGTACATGTATTTTTTTTTTTTTTTTTGCAGTCTACAACAAAGCTTGGTTATCTGCTGGATAATCCTACTTTTAGAGACAGTGGAGTTTTTGCATTGGGTCAAATTACACACACCAACTCCTATGACAGTGTTGTTTTGTAATGGGGTAAAAGGAATAACCTTCCTATCTATCCCCAGGAAAGTCATTTATTTGGTCAGAAGTGCTTTGATATCTGAATTCTTTGGTGAGGCTGTTTGCATTATAAACCACTACAAAGCACTTTAGTCAGAATGGATGGTACAACAGAGTGCCTCTTGGATAGATGCAGCAGAATTTGGAAACCTTTGCTGCTCGAACAGGTAGGCATTAGGATCAGTCCATTGTTGAGGAATTTATCAGACTTTGAGTGGTGACAGTTTGTGTTTGGGACCAGTTGAAGTGACCAGCCTTGTATACTTTTACACACAGTTACATGGTGGTACCATGTGCATAACAAACAAAGTTGGCAAAATAGTGCTAAAAAGACTGTAAGCGACCAAGCAGCTATGAGAAAAAGATAAGGAGACTTAACATGTTATATTCCTTGCTTTTTCTTTCCATTTTACTTTTTTCCATTTTAAGAATTTAAAGAAAGCGATAAAACTTTTGAGTTTGTAAACATGTTTTGACAGAAACTTCTGTCATCTTCACCTAATTAC
Source organism: Stylophora pistillata (assembly GCF_964205215.1). Taxonomy (NCBI): domain Eukaryota; kingdom Metazoa; phylum Cnidaria; class Anthozoa; order Scleractinia; family Pocilloporidae; genus Stylophora; species Stylophora pistillata. Next base: position 1,637,406 of record NC_142519.1, read on the forward strand.
TGTACAAAGCATTGGATTACCCAGATGGAAATCTTGTAAAGATCTTGGAAGATCTTGTAAGATCATGTAAGAATCTTATAAGATGGCAATTAAGATGAAAATCTTATCAAGATCTTATTAAGAATTAATAATCTTACTAAGATCTCACCAAATTTCTTGAACAAATCTTGACAAGTTTGAGCAATACATAATCTTAAAAGATCTTATTAGCTATAGAATCTTGTAGGAATCTTAACAAAAGTTTAAATAGTAAGTAGAACAGTGCTAATTATGATAATAATTTATAATCGCTTTTTTTAACTGCCCACGCTTACCCTTAAAATTCAATCTTAATATGTTAGATATTCCTGTTCATGACCTTTAAACGCCAAGATCACACACAGTATGCTTGGGCAGCAGATGCAGAAGCTTACGTGACATTCTTGAGAGTAAGATACAAGAATATTGATTCAGAGAAAATTTGAATAAATTATAGCCACAATAAAATCTTACAGCTAGTTTTCAAAGCCATTGCAAACTCGTATTTATTAAGATTACTAAGTTTCCATTCAGAAAGCGGTTGACAATAAAATCAAATAACTCTTCGAGCCAGTTTTAAAATATAACAACGGCATTGAGAACAAACTAAGTTCGTTAATTCACTTACTTTGAAAGATGATCTTTGTCCGATCTAATGGTGCAATTGTCGTCTTCGCAATCGCTCCAGCGACGGCTCCAGCGCTCAGGGAGCCGATTACTTCTTTGAATTCTATGTTGGCGTCTTGACTTGGACGGTCATAAGCGTTACGCCTATGACTCTTCAAATACCACTCTCCCTGTGTTATCTGACCATGTTGTTCGACATCCCCGTTAAGAATCGGCTCCTTATCTTGTGCTTTAACCATTTGTTAAACGAATTACTTGAAAATTCATATCAGTTAAGTCCACGCTTGAAAATCGCCCTTTAGTCCGCCATTTTGACCGCCATATTGCACACTGCCTGTATGGTGGTTCTGTTAATGGAAGCGCAGAACTGGGATCTATGGTGACGTCACAGATGCATAACAAATTAATTATTGCGTAATATGATGTAAGATGTATGATGTAAGATGTGACGAAAGGCGGACATCCTGTAAGTCGAATAGGATTGTGAGAGGGTAGTTAACTGTCAACCGTCAAATGGTCAAAATATCAACCGTCTATCGTCAAAAACGCAATATTCTTACCGTCAACCGTCAGATAAGCAAGCCAATGTTAGCAGTCAAATGTCTCAGATATCCTTAATTTTAAAAGAACTAAACGATTGCCTTGATTGGGGTCAAGTTCTGTTGTTTACAATTAAAAGTTTTGACATATCACAAAAATACATGTATGTAAGTCCTGTAAAACTGGTTAGCGACAGAACTGTGGAAACTCTTCCGGTGTCGTAAAACGTTAATAGGTATTAGTATAATTTCAAAGAATGAATGAATGATGACAATCTTTAATGAGGAAACTTTTTCACTAAAAAGTGGTTTACAAAAAGGACCTCGAAAATTAAAAATTAAAAATTTACAATGAATAAAAATGCTAAAAGATGCTACTAAAAGCTAATGTATCTTATGTGTAATACAAAACTTAAATCAATGAATTAAAAATCTTAAAGCTGAGCAAAGAGTTTCCAGCGATCTGATTGGTCGAGCGATTCCTTATTTGACGCTATATAAACCGCTCCACGTGGTTTATTTAAAATAATAAAATAACATGTTACTAAAATGTTATGATTTTAGAAATTTCTCTGTTGTTCAGCTCTGAAATTGCAAATCGGACCTTAATATCAAACTAGTTTTCACTTCTTTCAAAATTAAAAATATGTTCAGTGTTAAAGATCGTACTCCTGATGCTCTAAAATCCATGTGCGGGTTGTAATTCCCGTTATATTGGCGAAACTAGTCGCCTCTTCTCTACCAGAATAAAGGAGCACACGGAAAGCGATAAAAACTCGCATATTTTTAAGCATTTCAACACATCTTCTTGTAAGAACAAATACTCCCTTTCTCGCTTTAGTATTCTGGATTCTGCTGACAACTTAATTGATTTAAAACTCAAAGAAGCTCAGCTTTTAAATAAATAAGACCAAACCTGAACTTAACAAACAATTACCGCATTATAACACTTTTCTAGCGTTTTAGCTCACACCTTTGATGTTTGGTGTCACGTTGTAATTAGTACCCGCTTTTGTATTACATCCTACCGTAAATATTTTATTCATCTACTTGTATGATATATAATTACTCACGTTCAGTTACTCATTGATTGAAGATGGCATAAGAATGCCGAAACATGTCTCACAAAAAAGTTGTCTATTTCTTACAATATTTATCATACTTGCTACTACTACGACCTTCTGGAATTATACTAAAACAATTATTCGCCTTAGGTTCGGTGAATATTAATTCGATTTTTTTGAGGGGATGGGGCGGCTGTACACAGGTAACGATATTGACCTCGCCTTCGGCGAATAATTGTTAATTATAAATCAACAATTCTTTACAAACGCGTCATTATGAAATATCACCCAAATTCGTGCCTCTAGCTCGTTTCGTAAACGATATTCCAAAAAATTAACCGTCAACCGTCAAATGACCTAATTTTTAACGTCAACCGTCAACGTGACCCCACCCATTGAGACCCTCCATTAATCCAAGGGCAACATCGTTCCCTTCTACAACAAGAGAAGAAAGAAATAGTTTGAACCGTTTTATCTTCCGTGTTGTCTCGTGTTCCTCGGCTCACTTGGTTGAGCACTTCTTCGCACTCTTAACATGTTTTGGACAATGTCTGCAATTTTTTCTCAGGTGTCCGACCAAAGGCAGCTAGTTTTTAGGTCGTACAATACTTGCAGAAGCGCAGTACTGAATAGCCTGCGAGGCGGTGTCTTGTGGTCAGGGAAGTATCGTAGACTTAAACAGGAAAAAATAATAACAATAAAGTTATAAAGACGATAAAGGATTAAAAGGGGTAATATATTCCGCCCTTTCTTCAATTGGAATTAAAAAAAAAGCTTTGTATGATATTGTACATACAGTTTGCCTGCGTTGGAAAATTTATACTAAGACTTTTTTTAATCATTTCCAATGCGCTTTTTGTCGTCGATAAAGTATTTAGCGTGATTCATAGGTTAAAAGGCGACTCTGCACAAAACAAATTAGGTTTTCATCTCGCACTCTTCATGAAAATCAAAGTTGTTACTTAACAAGTTCCCGTTCCTCTCTACACCTGAGAGCTACTTCGACCAATTGATCATTGACTTTCTTTGTCAGTTAGTTCTTCTAATTAAGTGTTAAGATTTTTTTATCGAAATTATGTTTTGAATTATTTCCGGTCCAAAAACAGCTATTAGATTTATTATTTCCATCCCTTCCTTTAGAATCAACAGGGAGTTACCCCTCCCCTATTCAGCTAGTGACCCCTGGCACTGGTTAGACCCGCCAAACCCGGGAAAACATGTAAGATCGGGATAAACGATGGATGGGAAAAATCATGCGACTCGAGCGCAGTTTTCCGAATTACATACATACATACACACATACATAGGTAGGAGCCTGACATAGGTTAATTGACCACTCCCCATAGGGGCTTTTCAGGGCCAATACACACCCATCCCACCCAGGGGAGGACAACCACCACACAGTAATCTCGTGCGTGGGAAATTAACGTCTCCTTCCCCTAACCCTGCAGGAGACGGGGCCTACGGTTTATCCGTCCTTATCCGAGAAGACTAGAATATCTATCCATTTCTTGATTATAGAAAGGTAGCAGATTCTCCTCACTTAAGCTAACCGCGGGAGGCGGCGGTTAATGTAGAAATATAATAGAATGATGAGAGTCTGCCACAGCCTGAAAAAAATCGAGAAAGTTTTTTTCTTTTGTTAGAGGCTTATCTCGAATATAAAGAAGAAAACATTTACGTCTTCACTTCATGTTGCAGTACAATTGGCGAGCAAAACTGTTTTGCTGTTGCCATGGGGATTAAAGAACGTTGTATTCACTGAGGTAAACATGGCTATGGAACTCCTTTCCAATTGGATTTGAAGTAGAAGTTACCTAGACAAATTTTGCTATATCTTTGACGAAAAAAAATTATGTTTTGATCATGTTGACAACCGTGAAATTGAGTAACACTACATTTGCATGACTGCAAATCGATTTATTGTTCTAGTCGGACCTGCCAGTGGCTCGCTGGAAACTGTTGATCTGTTGCTATCGCAACAGATTTCCAAATATAATATGTTCGCCATCTTGTACAGTGGTTCGACACATACAAGGACGTGTTCTCTACAGAAATTTCAACAAATGGGAAAGCGACAGTCGCAGAAATAGCTAGATTACTCTTTATGAAGAAATTTTGAGCCTCTGGGCCTCAGCTTCACCGCAAATTTCGGTACGTGATTGAACGGATGAAAGATTTTTTTCCGTGCAGTTTAACTGAATTTATCAAACGTAATGATCGATCGATCAAAATGAGTTGCATTTACAAAAATATAAATGTGACCTTACTTTGAAAAAGTATGTATTTGTAAAATATCCAGAACCAAAAAACTAGAGCGAGGGCCCAAATCTTGTGGTTTAGTTTAAGTTTGGCTAATTTTGTACTCTTACTGCAAATCTCTTGATTGAACTGACATTTTGTACCTACGTGACCTTTGATATTTTACAGTGTTGGCCGATATAATAAATGAAATGATTTATTAACAAGGAACTTTATCTGTATTTAACAGGAAAAACATGGGCTGTGGATCATCGCAAGCTGTTGCACCAGAACAGAACGCCATTCGAAATGGTGACGTAAAGAGAGAATCACCCACATTAATGCGACCAAATGAACAAGAGCATCAACCACAGCCTGAGTTGATACGACAAGAAACCCCTAAAGAAAAGAGGAAAGATTCAGCGAAATCAAGTTCTAGCAGCTCAAGTAGTAGCAGATCAAGTAGTGCGAAATCCAAGAAAAGCCGTCCTGAAACTGCTCCGGGTGGAGATGCACCGGCTCAAATCGAAAACCAGGAATCTGCGCCAGAAACAGAAGCTCCTCAATTAAATAACAACATAGATAGCGAAGGGCCAGAGGTAGTAACAGCAGTTGTAGCTGATGAAGTTGAGAAGATCGAAGAGGCTCCGGACGAAACAACGACTCAAGGTGAAGGTAACACTGAAGAAAACGAAAAACAAGCAGAAGGGCAAGAACGCGAGAAACCGAATTTCAGCGAGGACGTGCTGAAAGAGTTCGTGGAGGTAGAAAACCAAATACAGACCTTGGAAAGAAAGGGCGTCGAGAATGAATATCCAATAAAACATGCGCGGCTGGTGGAATTGTACAAAAAACTTTCAGAGAATACCGAGAAGGTTCAACAGCTCAAGGCTCAAACGTGAGTGGAAACGATATTTTAATTTCCATGTTTTCTAATTTGTTTAATCAAGTACGGCCCCAGACGTTATTAACGTGTACATAAATGAACTCAGCGATCCCTTGATTACCTTTCAGCTAGCTGTAAACATTTGGTTGTTATAGTACATGTATGAAGTTGGTTACCAGCTGATGATATCAGGTTCTACTCTGCGTACAGTATGAAACATTAATTTATGTTTTGATTAAGTTTACAGTACTAACTCAAAATCATATTTCTAGTATTTAGACTAAATTTGCACCCCCCTTTTTTCAAAATTCAAGGACTGGATGGGTGGAAATCAGGAAATAAAGTTACTTGTTGCATTTGTAGTTGTGTGTCATGATAAAGAAATGTCTGAATTTGAAATTATTGAAATGCCATACTGATGAAAGTTTAGCATTTATTTTATCTATACTTCACAAGCAGTTTGTAATAATGCAAATAAAATTAATAATAATTTATGATCAGAAAGGATTTCTACAGCATGATATTTATTAGTTTATGGGTGTGTTTAACACTTTGAAGGGGAGTTTGGCCAGACTGCTTTCAGCAGTGAACAATTTTGGAGGGAATATTCATTGTTGTAAGAATATCAGCTGTGTTCACTTAATTGCATTCACTTGACACCTTATAACATAGTGTGATCAATTGTTGCATAAATTGCAGTGTGTGCACCCAACCAGATGCAGCTTTATCAAAGACTCCCCCTGAATGAAAAGAAACATGTTTTTTATTTGTTCTTGCTTGGTTTGGTCCTTCATGTATTTGCCACTTATAAAAATGTCCATGCATTAATCATGGCACCTCACTTTTAGCAGTTAATTTGAGATTCTATCCAAAAAGTACTTGTTTAAACTGTCCTAGTTCTGTTACCAGACATTTTATGCCATGTATGTTAATGCTCATAGCTGGGATTAATATCATAACTTGAAGACTGATATTTAATTTTTCATTAGGCATATTGATTTGACTGATTAGTTATGCAATGTATGTTGTTGTTGTTCTATATCTAGTACATTAGTCAACTTAACTTTTTACACCTTTTTCTTCTTTTTATACCTTTTAGTGCCAAAGAGTACCAGGATGTGGTAGATGTGAGTACAGCATTCAATGTGCGGTCGTTCTTTGTCAGTGCTGATCAACTAAATGCAGAAGTAGCAAAAGAAAAGAGAGAGTATGCAGAAGCATTGAATAAACAAGAAATTGCAGAGCAAGAACTTGCAAGTCTCAGACAACAATATCAGAAACTGTATGATGAGACGATATCTGCTAAAAAAGATCAAGATGAGCTACAAAGCTTGAGGAAAAAGGAAGAAGAACTGTTGGGCTGTATTTTCAATGATTCTTATGGTAGTGACAAGGAATGGAAGTTAGAAATGGAACTTGACTTACTGGGAGAAAGGAAAACACGAATCAGTACTGCAAATACTCGCTGGCGTGGTGCTCATTTATGCCTTGATCATGCTTCAAGACAACTTAGTTGGAGTGCCAGACGCTGGGCACAGATTTCAACAAACAATGTTTCACTTCCAGTGGTAAGTGTAATTCTATCAGCAGATGGCACATTTGACTTAAAACTTGGACTAGCATGCAATAAATAATTGTAATTATAGACCTTTCCAAGCTTGTAGACTGGGCACAGACAAACCGTAAGCAGGAGGGTTTATTTTAATTTGTAAATCATAGTTCATTCAATCAGTTACTTGACATGTATATTAACATAACTTTGATTATCTACAAAGTGAGGCCTGCATAGATTTACAAGTGGTTTCTTGGGATGTGCTGCATGTAATAGGGATGCTTCAACTTGGATACTTACTAAAACAATTTAAATGCATTTATTTCTTTACCTTCAGGTCAAATATACTATGGTTGCAGAAACAAGAAATCATGCTATTGCAGCAATCCAAAACATCTCTACGGCTTATGGAAGCCTCAAACCAGTGACTGCTCCTTACTGCACTCCAGATGACCTAGAGGTTAGCGATAATTGCTCTTGATTACCATGTGAATTTAAATTCACAGATTTATTACCAGTGTGTTGCTGTCTTGAACAATGTACATTTGCCTTAACTGATGCAAAAACACTTCAGGAAGATTCATCAATGTAGGAAGGGTTTAATTTTGTCCTTTTGTGAGTAAAGCTTGAAAAATTGCTTTTAATAATCTCTGCGTATCCTTTGTACATGAAAGCCAGTTCAGTAGGGTATAAGTTGGCCACTTGAGACAAAAATGGGTCAACTTGAAACACAAACTCTTTCTAACTGATAAGAATCACATCATTGAATAAAATCTAGCATTTTGATTGGTTAAACGAAGTGAGGTATTTTGCATGGAATTGCAAGTTAAAAAACGAGGCTAAGTTATATTGTTTTGCATCTAGGTAAACAAAACAATTTTAAGTAATGCTGTTTCCTTTCTTTTCTCATTTTTATTCAGTTATGCTATTCAAGGAAAAACCATTACTTCACCTGTGAATTCCGCATTAAATTGCACTTGAAAACCAATATTGCATGAATCGCGAAGTGATGAGTTCGATATCGTTTTTCACGTACATTTAAATGCAGAACTCCCTCATCAAGTAGTGAATTTTCCAATAAAATTCTTCTGTATAGTCGCTCATAAGTTTATGTAGCTCATAAGCTAGTCAATCAATTTTTGTATTTTGAAATATTTAGGTATTTTTCTGGGAATAAACAAACCATGACTATGCCAGTTTCATTCTAGCAGGTGAATGGAGTGGGCGATAGATTAATATGAGCAAATTTCCATCCTGTTTTTAACTAAGATCACCAATTATTTCTTTGGTTATAGGTTTTGAAGGCAATTACCAACTCAATCTTCAATGACGTCAATGTACCAGCAAACTACCAGAAGACATATAATGTGCTCGCACAAATTTTCTCCAAATGTTCAAGTCTTCTTCAGTGGGTTAATCGCGTTGTTGAGGAGACCATCTCGAAAGACTTGGGCGAAGTGAAGAAGGAATTCCATGAAAAGTATTATGAACTTAAAGAGGAAAGAATGAACCTGATTAAAAGTACAGTGAAAGAAAAACTGGGAGTTGAACTAGAGGTATGTCCCATGTGCATGGTTAGTAGTTTATGCTTAAATTCTCCTTAATATGGGTCAGATTTGTTGGCCAATTGTTAGTGAGCAAGACTCTGACTCCTTGATTCCTCATCAGACTTGTAGTTGTGTTCTTGGGCATTAGACACTTATCTCTAGTGGTGCTTCTTGTCAGAGAGGAGTATAAATGGTTAGCAGCAGTTGTTATTAGACAAAATAATAGGATAACTAAAATTGGACTGTCATCCCATCTGCAAGACTACCAATATTTACTTTTTTATGGCAGGAAAACTGCCTACCCTGTGCTGTTGTGGGTCTCTTATTTGCTTTCATTCAAGGCTTCTTTGCATAAACGATGGCAATGAATATAATGCAATTTCTAAAAAAACTGTAGCATAAAAATTTATGTAGCTCTTCAAAGCTGTTAATGTATATTAAGGCAGAGTGTGAACATTAGTAACATATGAATGTCCCAATGTAAAAAAACTCCAGCATATTCATCATTTTTGTGATCAAAAGAAAAGTTCTTGCAAGATTTTGATATTCAAATTGATCGTTTACCGTGTAATTCGGTTTTTGGTCAGATGGAAGTAAAGAGAGATGAACTGGTAGATGATGACTCCCAGGCTGAAGGAGCTGACATTGCCAAACCAGGAGAAGTTGCCAAAGAGGAGGGAGATGATCAGGCTCCAGAACCAGAGGATAAAGAAGGGTTACCTGCAGATGCTCCACCCTCTGGGGATGGAGAGACACATCCCGAGGGGGAGCAGCCTCCAGCTGAGGCAGAAGCCTCAGGGGGAGACAGCGCCGATGCCTCCAAACCTGTGCCCTTGTCTGAACTTGCCCCACCTCCAAACCAAGAAGATCTCTTTGGTAATATTGATCAGCTGAAGAAACAACACGAAGAGGAGCTTGCTGAGTTTGAGAAGCAGCAGGAATTGAACAAGGCTCGCGTGGAGCAAGGCTTGCAGGAGAAGCTCAGAGCGCGACGAAGCAGGAGGCGTAAGATGCAGGCTCAAGAGGCAGAAGCAAGTGCACTCTCTGAAGGGGAAGGTAGCAGTGAGCCGCCGCCACCTTCAGAAATGGGACTCTAAGTAATCGAGATCTTTTCTTCCCTGTTGTGTATTCCTTGGCAACTTGCGTGTACAGAGACATTTGTTCACACGGTAAAAAAGTTTTTAGACCTAAATTCCTGTAGCACTGACGAAAGATGAACCTCAGCTCACAGCTGTACGATTCGCTGATGTCCTTGCTGATGTTGATAGAAAGGGTTAAGTAAGCGTCAAAAACTGGTTTGTAGCAGGTATTGTAACAAGTTATTGCCTTGCGCAGTACGAGTAAGTAAAACTCTGCCCATTTTTAGATCACTCCCTCTTTTCTGATGGAACAGGGCGAGATGTTGTCGCAATTTGGATAGATTTACGGTCACTTGATGTAATATCGAGTGTTTGCGAGCTGAGGTCCAGACGCTATATCCTTTTTTTTTTTAAAAAATGTAAATAGCCGCGAAGTAATTTATTTGCTCTTGCTAAGTCTTCGTATGTAGATAATTTAATCACGGTACACATTGTAAGTACATTCTATCGTCACTTGATTGAACTGCACAAGATAAAGTATAAGTACATTCCTTGAGCCGGCACTACCTACCGCACAGAGGCATTGGCTTTGTTGCTAGTGTTGTGTTGTCTTATAGAATATCGTAAACACAGTGTTTCTTCTCACTGATTGTTATTGGTTAACTTCTTAATTTGTGGAAAATTTGAATTGATCGAGGGAATAAGTAATATATACCTTATTTTGTTAAAGATCAGAGAAAAGAATGATCCTTTCTTTACGACCCTACCATATTTTACCAGTAAAGCTAGGGACAAATGCGTTCTTTGAAGTTTGTTTCGTATGAGAGAGAGAGAGAAAAGAATAATGCGAACAATCGTGTAATCGTTTGTGTAATCATGAGAAAATATTTGCATTATGTGGAAAGGAGGTCTTCCCTATTTTTATACAGGAATTATTTACGTAAAGCCAGGAAATTACTCTTCCTTTAGCCTTTTCTATTTATTTTGTTTTGTTGTTCACTGAAAACTAGATGTGCCAGGATTAGTGCATGTAACAAAAAATTAAGTTAACATTTAAAATTTGGCAAATTAGAGCTGAATCTAATTTGAATCACATCGACATTGATTAACTATTGCAGTAACAGATCAAGAATTGGCCAAGGAGGAAGTCATTTTATGTGTTATAGTTTCGAGTTTCGATTGTAAATAGTCTTTTTTTAATGTTTCATTCAGGTCTTAACTTAAAGATGTTAAAGTGGTTTAGTGGAACTTGACATGTCTCGTTTGTGAGACTAAATAAATAGAAATGTAATTGAGACTGTCATGGATGTATTTTAATGTGAAGGTGTTAAATCATTTCCAATTATAATTTAAGCATCTGTAAGATTGGATTGTAGTAGATTTTAAAATACTAGTAACGCGAACATACGCATGCACCCTCAGTGGTTTTTTAAGTATCCGGTCAATTCGCCACCACTACAAACTCGCCACTACAAAACTCACCTCCACTCGCTGTTCGCAAACTGATCATGATCTTCGTGATATTTCGTTCAACGTTACATTATTGAGACGCTACACCTAACTTCTGAGTCCCTTTCCCTTTTCGCAATGTACTACTACATTTTAGCTTTCATTTGATGTAAGTTTCACACGAGAGGCAATACGTAGAAGGCAATTCGCTACCAGTGGCGAATTGACTTCGAATGGCGGCGAGTTTGCTGTGGTGGCGAATTGAAAAGAAAAAAAAAGTTTAACGGGATGTGTGGCGTCATATCCATGTAAAAAATTGATGGTGCGATGACTTATGATGTGAATATAATGAAATGCATTGAACAGTCAAATGTTTTCTGAAAAGCTAAACAACAAAATATGGCCACTTCACTGGTGTCTAGAACGTTTTTCAATTTTGTATACAAACGTACTTTCATAATTCTTGATGCAGAAGAAAGTGGCGCATCCTTTGAACTGGAGGAACCTTATTTGTTTAGTTAAATATTGACTTAAAATTTTTAATTTAAAGGTGAAACTCACTGTAAAGGCAAACAGCACGATGTAATGATTAATCAATCATTACATCGTTGAACACAAATAAACTGGCGAGAATGTGAGAGTTTGCTAATACTCCAAGGTATTTTGTTCCTATATATCGTTTGTTCTTGACACTCAGCGGCCCTGAACGTGCATTAAACTAAGGTTTTCTTCTTGAGAGCACACAGTAGTCCGGCGACGATAAAATTCTATCAGAAATTTCACCACATAAGCGTTTCGCTCTGGTATCCTGACTCGGATGTTTATCTTAATAAAGAAGGTAAATTTTTAAAGGAAGTGTGGTGCTGCGTCATTGGTGTAACAAGGTAATTTTGGTTTTATCAACTCAGTTGACAAAGTGTAAATTGGCCATCGTAAATAGTTTGAAAGCTGACGTTTCGAGCGTTAGCCCTTCGCCATTCGCTCTGAAGAAGGGCTAACGCTCCAAACGTCAGCTTTTAAACTCTTTACGGTGGCCAATTTATACTTACATCAACTCAGTTGATAAAACCAAAATTGCCTTGTTTATCTCAATAGCCGAACAAACCGGACCAGCTAGTCTTTTATTAAGGCATCAGAATCTAAACAAACAAAAGTTTGATGATCGAGATAGAATCTCGGATACAAAAACAATTCACTCGTGCAACAGTAAAACTACAACTTAAGGATCAGTGATTTCGATAGCGTACATACATACATACATCCTCTGCAATTTGCAACAGAGAACCTGAAACGCAAAACTTTGTCCTACGTTCGTGTTTCTCATTATCTTTTTGCCAGTTTACGACTGAGCGGCAAAACGTGTTAGCTTTTATTGAACTCTCGGCAGCTGTGTCCTTGCGAAGAACTTTTGTGGGGTTTGCATCTGGACGTGTTAAGGCCCTGGCTTAGAGTAAGCCAGTAAGGTTGAGTTTTCTAGATACCTGAATTCGCTAATACACTTACAATTAGCGTGTTTTATGTTGTTTTATTTTTACCAGCTAAGCGGAAGAGCCGATTTCTTCAAGAGGCTGTTGATCGGTGATGTTGGACCCGACTTAAAAGGTTTGCGGCTCTGGCCTGAGGGCGAGCCCCGACACTCAATCTTCTTTGCTCCATCAGCTTTCTAGATGGTTGCCGATGAGGGAAACCAAAGTTATTTAGGATAGCCACTGTCTTAAAGTGGAGAAAAGGTGACCGAGAAACCCATTACTTCAAGATTTGCCCTTTGGCTGAGAAGGCCTGGGCGTCAGTAAGAAAAAGTTTCAAAATGGCAGACACAGGAGCTAAGGAAAGTCAAGTGGTAAATTACAATTGTTCGGATACTTTATTTCGCTTTCCTTACCCGTTATGGATTTAATGAAAGCTGAATTATTTAAGTTGTGTCGATGAATCAGTGATATTTTCTCCTTGTTAACGAGAGAATTGCTAGTTTGACTTTGCAATTAATGAGTATTCTTGATTATAGTGTTGTATATATAGTTCGACTAGAGCCGACTAAGATTATTTCCTTTTTTTCTGAGTGTAAGAAAACTGAAGTAATATTTAATTGGTAGGAGTGAGACACCAATTGACCTAACTTTATTCTGTAAACAATGAAAGCAAAGTATAAGAAAGCTTTGACGCAGAACATACTTGCTAGGGCCATAGAGAGTGAGTAACTGACCAATTCTATGAAACAGACGTGTGCAGTTCAGTCTAATTACAGCCTGTTAGACCGATAGATAACTATGTATACATTTTTTCTCAGCAAGCTTGCAAGATATATTAAAATTAAGCATCAGATAAGTACATACAACTCTATCTAATTGTTGGTCTGAAGATTCTCGTCATAATCATATTCATTTGATATTTTCATTTCTAATTCTGAATTTTAGAATGACAAAAACCAGCATTTTTTGAAGGTCTCACGAGCAGATGTTGATCAACTTGTAACGGAGATTATGCAAGTCAAGGAATTTTTGCCAAAGGTAATTTTCCTCTCTTTGTGGTGTTAGTTATTGTGGTAGAAAGTGAAATCCAGCCAACTCACACCTTAAAGAGAAAGATTGCTTTTATTATTTGCATATTTTGATAATTGATTGTCATTGAATGTATAGGAAAATTAAAGAGAGCAAGTTGCATTTCATGTTTTCATGGCCCAGCCTACAGGCATGCAGAAGCTATCAAAACTGTATGTTAGTCTATAAATGCATTAACAATCTAGCCCCAGAATACTTGCTACACGAATTCAAATTCTCTAGACACTTGCATCATTTTAATATCAGGAAAAACGATCTGACTCGTTTACCTCTAGCAAAAACTGCAAAATACCAGTGTTCTTTTTGATATAATGGAGCAAAAACTTGGAACTCTCTACCATCCAAAATATGGAATTCTGAAAATCTATTGTACTTAAAACAGTCACTCAAAGCTTATTTTAGAATAGCTTCTAGTTAATTAACTTACTTGCAAATATTCTCGTAGCTATGATATTATACATTTGTTTTATACCGTATCATATGTAATTGTATTGTAATTTGTTTTATGCAGAGCCCCATTTAAACCAGCATACGCTGAACAGGGCATCTCTGCTAAAATATTGTTGATAAACAAATAAATAAATAAATAAATAACTAAATAATCTCCCTTTGACAACTTCAAGTGTGAAGTGTAATATATTAGTTTAAGTTGTTTTTTAATTATAAATTGAGATTTTAAAGGTTTATGTAATTAAATGTCAAGCAAGAATCATTTCAGGAAACAACAGGTGGCAAATACACAGAAAAAAAATTAGAATTGTAGGCAGTGTGATATCCGTTTTAAGTGATTATCACTCCTATCAACCCTAGGAAAAGCAGTTTACTTGAAACATTATGAGAAGACACACAGAGCTTGCACTGCAAGTATCCTGGAGAGCTCCATACAATTCCTTATAAACTTATTATAAGGAATTGTATGGAGCTTTAACATTAGTCATGGCGTGGCGGGTGTTGTCACTATGATCCTTGCGAGGATCATTCGTGACAACATCCACCACACCTCGACTAATGCTAAGAAAGCTCTATACAATTCCTTATAATTTTATTATAAGGAATTGTATAGAGCTCTCCGAGATACTTACTGTGCAAGCCCTATGTGTCTTCTCATATCTCTTGCACAGGCTAGAATATTCTTAAGAAAGGATTTTGCTGGTGTGGGTCAACAATTCATGAGTTCTGAATTCTTCAAAGGCATATCGATATTCTTCACATACTTGGAATTGGTGACTTAAGGGTCAAATCTCTCTCATATTACTGCATCCCTAAATTTCTCCTGCAACAACAAAGTATGTGCATTTTCAGCCTTTTTTTTTTTATGCATGATATAATGTTGTTGTTATTTATTTCAATTGTTTTTCTAGGTTTTAAACTCTGATCTTTTAGGGTTGTATAAGAAACTGGATCATTGCGAGCAAGGTAAGAATTTTTTCTGCCAGCTTAAAATTATGGGAATCAAAATATGATCTAGTTTAAGTGCCTATGGTCAAGCCTTCGTACCACAGTCTCCTCAGGGCAAAACTGAGAGGCTGTTTTAAAGAGCTGGCCAGGGAAGAGAATTTCCAAAGGGATGAAAAGTATTATTGGTACATGCCAGTATCTTGGTCTTTATTAATGGAGTGTGGATGGGAAAAGAGTTGTTTTGGAAAGAGAATTAGTAGAATCAGTGAAACACCTCATTTCTCTAATGTAGGGATCCTGTTAGTAAAGAATCTTAAGCAGATCGAATCATTTAGTTGTTTTGTCATAGGACATGAGAAGATACACAGGGCTTGCAATGTAAGTATCTCGGAGAGCTCCATACAATTCCTTATAATAAAATTATAAGGAATTGTATGGAGTTTTTTTAGCATTAGTCGAGGCGTGGCAGGTTTGTCACATGATCCTCACAAGGATCATATGTGACAACACCTGCAGCGCCTCGACTAATGCTAAAAAAGCTCCATACAATTCCTTATAATAAAATTATAAGGAATTGTATAAAGCTCTCCGGGATACTTACAGTGCCAGCCCTGTGTGTCTTCTCATGTAATTAAATATTTCATCATTAGACTTAGTAGTTAATGACTGCATGAACAAATAATGGTAAGAGAAACAAAAAAATATGAAGTAATGAAAATCCCATTAAGCTTTAGGGAAATGCACAACATAAACACTATTTTTTGATCCCTGTAATTTGTATCAATCAGAACTTGAGGTCTTGGAGGCAGAGAACAGAAAACTAAGGCTTGAGCTAGATCAAATGAGAAAGCAGCACGATTCAGAAATTGAAGCAATGAAGAAACAAAATAACAGCCTTCTTCTCGATGGTGAGAGATGCAGGCAGGTATGTCTATTGAATAGTAATTATGATCTGTTAATGGCATGTACAAATAATATGCCAATCAAAAGCAATACTCTGATCAAAAGCAAATCATTGACTTAAGAGGCAGGATCTTTGATTTTGTGCAACAAAAGGAATTCTTTGGCTAAATTTTGATGGCCCAAGCTATTCATTGTTCAGACAAGATAATATTTCCTCCTTCCTTTCACATCATTCTTCTTCTAATACTTTTCATAATGAAAACTGTGCAGCTGCGATAAATAATGTTAGTTCTGTAGTCTTTTTGAGCTTCATCATTCATTGGGCACAAATAATTTAATGGTAATTTTCAGAGAGTTTTTTAACCTATGAACACATTTTTATTATATTTGGTGGGCAGTTGATTAATCATTATCCTCACGGTAGTCACAATGCACATGTATTTATTTCTATTGATGAATTTTTTTTTAACATTTGTTGCTTTCTCTTTTTTCTCTTTAGGAAAAGTATGAGCTCAAGGTAATGAATGTAATTAAGTAAACTTAAAAAGTCTTTTTTTTTGGATTCCCTTTGAATTGTAGAAATCACATTGAGTCTTTTGTTTTACTTCAGTCCTCCAAAATCCTATACAAATTAAAGCTCTTTCTGTTGAACAGCTAATTTATCAACTAGCTGGCTCCAACAAAGTATTTGTTAAAAAAAGAAGATAAACATATACCCAATTTGTCTACGCAGGGAGAGGTTTGCAGAGAAATATAATTAACCCAGTTTTATCGTTAAGATTCTCCAAAATATCTGGACCAAAGTGAAGATTTCAATATAAAAATCTTTCTTTCAGTGTCAGCTGTCAGAAGCAAGCCAACAAATGAGTGATCAATCTGATTATTGTTCTTCTATGGGTGCAGCCGTTTGTACCCTGCTATGGAGAGTTTCTCGTCAACAGGAGTTTGTTACTTCCCTGTTTGGAGGGGTAAGTTAATATATAATGTTTATAAAACATGTTACAAGATACCCAGTGAATCTCGGTTCATATCGTATGGCAAAAAATAAATAATAAATTTAACGCTCCAATTAAAATTTGTATCTCTCTCTAAGATTATTATATACAGAGGCACACAGAAACATTTAGATTTGAGCTATTTATGACAGAAGTTTTTCATGTTTTCTATCAGCTTTAATTGATGTGGGTATAACTTCTCTCGTTCACTCCTCGCTCGTTTTAACGTATACATTGGAGTTTATTTCATTGAAAGTCCACTTTTTTGGAAAACGTTTTAGGCTTTTACTCAAATTGTTTCGTTGGCTCAAGAAATTGACGAGTAAGAGTGAGCACGAGGCCTTCAGTCGGATTGCAATCCTTGTCGCGACACTTGCGCCTTTGGCATCAGAAGTGGCCCCCCTTCCCCCCCCCCCCCCCCCACACACACACACACACACACACACACACACACACACACACACACACACACACACACACACACACACACACACACACACACACACAAACACACACACACACACACACACACACACAGACACACACACATCGGGGGCATACAATTTAGATATTCGACGTTAAAACAATAAAAAAAAAGAAAGAAAGAAAGTAAGAAGGTTATCCCATTCTCCCAGGAAGATATGACACTTGTTTGTTGCTAATAATAATAATAATAATAATAATAATAATAATAATAATAATAATAATAATAATAATAATAATTTTATTTATATAGCGCTAAAATCCAATAATTGTCCAAAGCGCTACCTAATTACAATATAAAATATAAAAATATGTAATATAAAATATCTACAATATACAATATAATTCAAATATAGCCTAAGTTATCTACTATATAAATCAAAAACATCTCATGCTTTCTCAAATCCAGAACAAAGCGGAAGAGTTTCTTCAAATTACATCTCGAACCGTTGAGAGTTACTTTGACTCTTGTGCTAGAGGAGAGGAAGCGAAAGAAAACTCAGAAGAATTTCAGTTTGTTTTGGCTCTTGTTGGAATTATCACCAACATGGCAGCTGCTGCGCAGGGTCGAGAATTCCTGGTAACGAAGGACTGTGGGCGTGTATTGATTGACACGTTTATGGCAGTACTGGGTGGGTCTTCCGCGGGAAAAAATGTCAAGATGAGAAATTTGATACTTATGGCGTTGTATAATGTTAGGTAAGGTTTATTTAAGAATCAGTTTCCGTGCTAAGCGATCGTAAACTTTATAAATTAATTTTAAAGCTGAAAAACTCACTCTGTCACTGTAGATCGCTCGTTCAAATGGTATATATGACTTCTTCATCCGAGTTGTTCTTCCCACATGAAGCTATGGCCACTAAGAAAATAATTGGATGAATATTAGATAAGAAATAGATAATTAAAAAGAAGTAGATGTAATTCTGATCACAAATAATACAATACGACAAATTGATAAAAAATTTGTCATAAGTTTGTCATCATACTGTATAACATAGGTCGGATAAGTCTTTGTGAAGATTAAAAATTACTCTCATTGTTATTTTTAGTATCAACGTATCTGGGCTCCAGTACGTCATTAAGAAGCCAGGAATTCTAGACAACCTTATGGAAATAATTCGGGGTAAGATGATTTTAAATTCTTATGTTTAAGGCTGGCTCTGCTAACATTGTTATCTAGCCAAGAGTTATAATGGTCACGACGTGGTGAAGATCGAAATCGAAGTTGTGTACGAGTGGAGAAATGGTAGACCGCTCCAAATTCTTGTACCACTCACGGAGCTCAAAGTTATAGCTATGACTAACTGTTTCTTCCTGTAAAAGATACCGGTAGTTTGCGTATTTTGTAATTGGGGTTTTGTGTGCACCTTAAAGCACCCAGGGGCGGAGCAGCGAAAGATTACAGTAAAACCGGGATTGTGAAGGACAGGGAGGTGGGAGGGGGTTAAAGGCAGCAAATATTTTGTAATCTAAACCGATGCATTTTCGTTCAAAGCCTCTCCCGCACGTTTTCTCGGGTCCATCACTCAACTCTTCCACTACATGGTCCCATAGTTTTTTAAATGAACGCCTTGAAAAACATACCTGGCTTGAACAATCGATTTTGAAGCCACTTTAACATTCATGGCTGCTTCATTTGTTTGTTTGTTTGTTTTTTTTTTTTATTTGCAGGGGAAAGTGATTCTGAGCTAAGTCTTAGTGCTGCCAGGTAATTAAGTGACTGAGAGTAATTCTTCTATCATCAAGAGTTTCGCTTTTTTCCTTCGTATTTCTCATCCGTTGTAAGAAACAGTTCCTTTACTTGTATCACCCTTACCTTTTTAACGTCGTGGTCCTCTGAATAGTTAGTTTCATCACGAAAGACGAAGCTAAACGCAGTGAAATTGTCTGAAAGAGCTTCTGAAAGCTCAGACAGTGGGAATATTTCTTATTGCTTCAATGTATATATGAAATAAGATTTTCCACTGTACCTCTCAAGACTGTTGCAGTCCATCGTCATGGAGCCGAACAGTTTATCAAGTGAAATCCTTGACTCAGTAAGTGAACTTTCATGGCTTATTAAACGGTTGTTTTTTTTTCTCTCTTTCTTTTTTTTTTGATGGGTTGTCATCTCGATGTTTAGTGCTTTTTTTCTCAAGCATCCCATGTTTGTGTTTCCAATTGCATGTCTTTGTTGAAGCTGCATCTTTAAAACATGGTTAGACTGTCAATATGCTCCAATATAGTCAAGACGTATTTCTCTTTAATTAGGTGCTGTAATTAAATTAAAATTTCTAAATCTTCTTCCCTATACCCCCAACAGATTTCTTTACCAACGCTCCAAAACCTTGCACGAACAGCTAAGGGAGAGGTTAGTAACGTAGACTTTAATAGTGGGTTTACAATGACTGAGAATACACGGGCCATAGCGTAGTAGAAATACAGGTGATCTTTCATAGCAGTACTTCTATTTCTTCTCTTCTTTCTTCTACTGTTTCTGCCCATAATACTCTGTTCCTCCTCAGAATGTAATTTAAAGCCGTTATGCTTTCTGATGCTTTCGTTTGAAGTTTTCCTTCTTCAAGGAAAAAAGAAGGGATCGACGCATGCACAGACGTCTGACCGCTGTGTTTTTCGCGCTACGTTTTCGAAATTTACGATTACAGCGGCATGCAAGACGCCAGAGTCGTAAATTTTGAAAGCGTTGTGTGTGTAACATCGCGGTCAAACCTCTGCGTATGTGCGAGCGCCATAATAAGTAGGTGGCTTGTGTTATATTTGAGCTTAAACGGCTTTCGTCTTTCTTGATTAAAACACCCCGCTCTCCTTTTTAAGATTGGTTTCTTTGCAGGCAATCCGAATTTAAAGCGAAAAAAAAAAAGAGCGTAGGGAGGTGGGGGAAGTTTTTCAACAATTGTGACGCGGATTTTGGACTAACTCTTCCTTCTAGTTCTCTGTAAGTCGCCGGGTAATAAAGCATCGGAATGCAGGTCTGGGGTTTTCATACTACATGCGGTTCATGAACATAAACGATAAAAACTTTAAAAAAAAACCTTGCTTTCTTATCGTATTTATATTTCCTTTTGTCTCCCGTCAAGTTGCGTGATACGCTGTTGGAAGTAATGTCAGACCTGCAATCTTACCACACTGGATACTAACAATGCTACTGTGGGATTCGCATCGCTTTGTAAGATAGCTTAACCGAAAGCATTGCTATCTTTTGTGTTTTACCCAATGTAGTTAGGAAGGTATCACAGCAACTTAAAAAAAGCAACTAAATCACTTGAGTTATTTGTGTTCAAGATGCATCCGTTCTTAAAACATTCCTAAAGAAAATGGAACATTTTTTCTCCAAAAAACATTCAGATTTGCTATTAAATTTTACTTTATGAATGTCAAAGGTGTGAGTTATGCAACATTTGTGGTGATAAATAGGGCCAAAATGATGACAGGAAGTGTACGTACCCTAAAGCATTATTGGAAACAGTCAGCTGAATTGTATTACATTATCTTGCATTTGTGCATTCATATCTCACCTCGACTCATTTCAAGTTTATCAAAAGTTCCATGAATGACATGCTAACTTATGGTTGAGATAGTCGTTTTCATATAGGGTCTTCACCTTAAAGAGTAAGAAATTCAAAGTAGAAAAAATATCCTGTTTAACTTTCAAAAGTACCTTTCAAAACCGGTGGAACATGTAGCGAAGCCTGACCCCGTTGTTGCTGAAGGCTCAAAATGCCTACTGGCAAGAGAGAATAATGGGATGCCTTTATTTTCTCTTACTATTGGTCATCAAGGACGAGAAAAAAAATTGTTGCGAGTGGGTCGTGAATCTATAGGAAGCTTTTAGCTCAAGCTTTAGTTTTTCTCGTAGTAGTTTTAGGTTGTAGTTTTAGCACTCTTCTTCTATTTTTGTTTTATGAACATACTACATCGTCCGATTGGATAATTCAGTTTCCAAGCGGATGCTTTATCAAGTTATAGAACCCGTATTTGTTACATTTATATCATAACATTTGTGTCATAACCTTTCCTCTTGTTCTCCTCACATTCCAAGTGGCTCTATCACGCTATGGAGCCTGGAAAAAATGGGTTCTGTTGCTTTTATTACACGTGACGCTCTAGAATGGAAAAAATTCTAATTATCTCGAATTTTGTCTAAAATTGAGTTACAGTGACTGGAATACTACTATTCTTAAATTCCAATGCAAAATATTTTCCAGAAAACTATTTTGCATGCTTAAAATACCCAACTTTCTGGCCAATCTGCTGATTTTGCAGTATACAACGTTTCCTTTTCCTGTAAACTATGAAATATTTCGTGACCATGATTTACATGGTTAATCAAGCGCCTCTGGTGCAATGGGCATTTACTTAGTTGTCTGTTGGCGATCCTGCGTATGTCATTCAAGCATTATGCTGTAAATTCCTGTTGAACTGCTTTTGAGATCATGTTCTTTGTCAGTTGTACAAAGAAATACATTTTAGAGAACTTACACGTTTTACTTAAAATTAGACATTGCAGTAATATTTTCGAACGCTCAAAAAATGTCAGCCCTGTTCTTTCAACGTAAATAAGCATAATATGGCAGCAACCATTGCTTTCACGAATGAAAACCCTCGCGATTCTTCAACGGCTGCGCTTTTGCCACTGTTACACAAGTCTTCATCACAGCATGAATAAGTGCAGTTGCCGCCCGCAAGGATTATGGCTCGACAGGAATCTTCCATATCGGCTTTACAATCCGCTACACATGATCGGGCCTCCACTTCGATTACCGTGGCCCCCGATTTGATCATTTGGTGATATCTGCCGCAAAGTGAATGATTTAAGCTTGGGCAAGTGATAACAGTTAGTTCTCTTTCGCATATTTCCTGTGGGTACGATCGACCATTATCTGGACCTTTGCATTGATAGCATTTGAGGCAACTTACTGTTAAAAGAGATAAAGAGAAATATGTGAAAATGTTAGCCTCCTTTCCTGCAGTCGAGTTAATGCAGAACGAGCCATTGTGAGAATGAAATAGTATATTGTTTGAATTCCACGTCAGGAAAAACAAGTAAGGCAGGGGTCGCACTGTGGCCTTATTTTTTTTATGTCGCGTCACACTGCTGTCCCACAAATATGTCGCGACATTTCCACCACGGGATCATGGGGGTCGCATGTGCGCGACATAAATGATATTGAGATACAATGAAATATATGAAGTTCGTATATTTTGTACTGCGGTATTAGATACATATGCACGATCCTCGCAGTAGATAGCGCTATTTAAGCAATAGCGAAAATCAGACCTGAAAAAAATTTTTTTTGAAAAAATTTATCACATTCACGGGTTTATTACGAATCAACTTAACGGCCTGCTCCCAGTTGGCTTGTTAGCTCAATTGGTAGAGCGCTGCACTAGTATCGCAGAGGTCAGTGGTTCGAATCCCGTACAGGCCTGATTTTTTTCAGGTCTGATTTTCGCTATTGCTTAAATAGCGCTATCTACTGCGAGGATCGTGCATATGTATAAATGATATTTGAAACCAGACTGTCAACTCGTAATACTTCACGCGTGAAAAGAGCGCCAAATATAATTTTGTAGACACGAAGCTGGTGCTAGTTTTATCAGCGACATTTCTTCAATCTCTTTTTAATTTGTTCAATGTACAAAACCATATTGGCTTGTACGCATTGTACAACATTCGCCAACGGCAAATTTTGGCTCTTGCCGCTTTAAACCGACGTCGACAGATGCAAAAAATGGGAAAAAATCTGCGAGCCAAAGGGCGAAAACAATCCATTCCCATACTGAGAATAATCAGGTGAATAGTGCAAATTTGTAAATTGGTATGGGTTTATTCGCCATAAAGACCAGATAAAACGTTTGTAGAGAAAACCGGTGACTAAAATTTTGAACCGATATCTGTAGGCTAGCTGTGCACACATGTTGTCTTTGCAGAATTGCAAAAATCCAATTTTGCCAGTATTGCAGATTTGATTGACGTTGCGGCAGAAGAAGGAGGCAGGACATCTGCATTATGTCCAATGTAAACACCAAAAGCGTTAGTGCGACCCCTGCCTAATGTCATATATCTACGAAAAGTAAACATGACAATATTAGAATCCAGTCATTTGCGACCGCGACGTGGCCCTATAAACCAAACGGTTTAATGTCAATAGTTACTTTAGGATTAATGAAGTAACGGAAGGATAGTATGATGATACCATATTTGCATGCAGTTCTTGAAAATTCCATCATTTCAGAAACTGTTTCACTGTGGATCTAAAACTCTGCGTCATGTTCGCTTCACTTTACTGACTTCTCTAGTGGTTTCTGTTTGCTTCAATTAAAGTTGTGATTTGTGTGGAGAGATCAGTGATAACAACGTTAGAGCCTTGTTTACAGTTCTTTTGTATTTGAGGTCCTACCTCGATTCCCTTAAATCTTATTTTATATTTAAGATTTGAACGATATCTTTGACGTAGCTGAAGAGAGGCGCATTTTCCTTGTGATTGATGCCAGTTGACTACAACAGACAATGTGCAAACTTTCACGCTAACAACAAAACACAAAGGAGTCTAATCAGTCTAGTTACCTCTTCGTAGCATACTCGAAGCAATGACGATGATAAGAGATGCTTTAACCAATGCCACCGTCGAATTCATGGTTTGTTTAGTGTATATTACCGATGTTCTGTGTAGCAGTGTTTTAAGTCATCGCACATTACAAGTTAGTTTCGCTCGTGAGCGTTCAGAATCAAGGTCCAGGTTTGAAAAATTTCTGTTTCATCACTTGTGTCTTTTGTTCGAGTTGATTCTCGACTTTTCATGTTAAAACAATCCATTCAATAGTAGCTGTTTCCTGTCAATTTGAAAATAAGACAAGTTCGTTTCGTGATATGACGTCAAGCGTTGTTTTGGATACAGAAAACCTCTTGTTTGAAACTAACTAACCATGAAAACGGAGACAGAGCGAAATAAGTGTCAAGACAACTCCAGCTTGCTTGTCAACAAAGCAGACATGCAACATTGAGTCCGTATACGAAAGTTGTTATCCGGTCTTGAAAGTGGACGCTACCTGTACCTTGAAGCTCACAATTTTCCTCAAGCTTCACTCTCGAAGACTGTTTGCCCCTCGAAACAGTTATGCATAGCTAGAGAACTGTTTTAATGAGGTGCGTTACATTGTAAAACTTAACAGCATGTGCGTCCTTTAGGGAACCGTTCCCGTAAGTTCAATCACTTAAATATTCGTCGTCAGTTGCCATGCAGATTTTGCTGAATAAACGTCTCAGTTTCTTATCCTGGTTGTGCCACGCGTTCAGTATTACAACAACCTCTGAGCATTTTTTGCCGGAAATGCAGGCTGTTATTGTATATTCATGTTTCAGATAGTCGAAGCAGTGCTAAAAAAAGAGTATCTAGAACAATCGATGTAAAATGAGCGAGTGAAGAATTGAATGGATGCCTTCGGTATATGCCTTTGGCAAGAAAAATGATATGCTTGCTAGCTGAGGAAAGAAAAAGACCCACAAATATCGCCCAGGTCACCATGAAAGAAGCGGGGAGATAAAACTGACCAGAAGACAAGTTTAAAGGCAACAAAGAATCACACACACACAAGATGGCGGGTCAACAGCAAGATTATATTGATAAGAGTACATGGTAACATTACCGCTGCATACTACGCGGGCTCACAACAAACGGACAGTCAATATAGAACATCTCCTTACTATAACACCTTCCCCTGGAGATTTGTTAAGAATAACTCTCTTATAAGCAAAATAAACAAATACTCAGTACTAACAAGTCTCCATTTGAGTGTCCCTAGAACTAAGTATTCTGTGAGTTCATCAGCTAACTAACGATCAGTCAGTAACAACAACAACAGGTGTTCATTAATAATGTTCAGTTCACATCTCAATCGATCTCTGGGGATGTCTGTGAGAGCGGGACGATGACGCAGCATAGGACTTGTGAAGGCAGGAGTTGTCTCCGATTGAGCTGAGTTATCAGGTGGATGTGAACTGGTTTCAGGTGAGCTAACCGGTTTGGGTTCTGGAACAATTAGGGTTGCCGTCTCCAAGGATGGTACACCAGATTCAGCTGTTGTAGAGTGGGAGTTGTTCTGCAAGACGTCATCCACATGTCGCCTCCAAACTCGCCAATCGTCAAGGTGAACTTGGCAAGAGTGTGAAGAGGGGCGTTGTACCACGGTTCCAGGTTGCCACTTTTGCCCTGACAAGTGGTCGCGTGCAAGGACTGTGTCGCCAACAGCAACTTCTCGGAATTTAGCATGCTTGTCATAGTGCATCTTCATCTTTACTTGCTGGTGGGAGACATTAGTGGCGAGGTCCGGTCTCACTAGAGAGAGACGTGTGCGCAATTCTCTTTGTAGAAACAGTATGGCTGGGGACGAGCCAGTTGTGGCATGCTGGGTGCTTCTGTAAGACAAAAGGAAGTTCTGAATTCTCTGCTGCAGTGTGCAGGATGGCTCAGATGCTGAGGATTCTAGAGAGTGTTTGAAGGTTTGCACGAACCGCTCAGCTAGACCATTTGAAGATGGATGATACGGGGAAACCAATATCTTCTAGATGCCATTTTGTCTCAAGAATTCCTCGTACTCAGCAGACTGAAAAGGTGGGCCGTTGTCACTAACGATTTGCTTTGGAAGGCCGTATCTTGCAAAAATGTTGCGCATAGCATTGGCTGTTGCTTCAGCGGTGATGGTTTTCATGGGACCAATCACTTCTGGCCACTTTGAGTGAGCATCAACCATAATGAGATAGTGGTTGGACTGGTGGGTGGCTGACCCATTCCTTTCTTATTCATTTAATTCCTTCTTAGTATTTTTTATTTACCTTACCATTTCTTTGCCTCTGCTTCTTTACCTAGTGAACAGTTTAAAGTGCTATGAGTGCGAAAGCCCTTCATCTCCAGCCGATTGTGCATCAAAGGAGATTCAGACCACGTGTGTAGCTGGATCAGACAGATGTGCCACAGTGGAAGCAAAGTATGAAAGTGACGGCTTGTCTAAAGAAACGTTTGCAAAAGGTTTGTTTCATTTTTACTTAATTTTTTCAAATGCTCTCTTCGGCTTACCTTTAATGAAGAAACTTATCATGGAAACCGATTTCCGATTTGTAAGAGCTCGTTCTCGTTCTCAATTTTTCCACAAGTCATTATCAAAGTGATCAATGATACAAAGCAATCATAAATGATCGAAAGAGATTCTCTTGCGGTTTTTGTTATCCACAACTACTTTTTCAAATCTGATGTTATCAGCTCACTGTGGTTGTCTTTTTGTAAATTAAATAAAAGTTAACATGTACCCAGCTCTCTCCCATTTATCCTTCACTCACCTTTACCTTTTTCATTTCTTGTATGTTTTATGAATAAAGTTTGCGCACCTGAATTTTCCTGTCGTATGGATGTCAATGCCTGCGGCCAAGCAGCAACAAAATGCGACATAAAGTGCTGTTCAGGGGACTTGTGCAACGGCGATTATGGTAGAAAGTGACTCAATAGGTAAAGTTCATTTCAATCCAACAGAGACGTAACCAAATGAAACTAAACGGTGTTATACCAACGGCAGTATATTTTAAAAAGTCTATCACTTAGTGGAAGTAAAAGTAGAATGATACTATTTTTGTATGGATTTTTCGCTAGAGAGTTCATCTTTACGTAATCGTACATGATGTAGATCACAGACCGTTGAGTGCGTTTCACGCTTTTGATTTCTCGTACAAGCCGGGAACATTGAAACATGCCAACGATTTCCGTTTGCCTCCATTGAAGATACGATTTGTGTTGTGAGATCAGTGAAAATTACGTTAGGGAATTGTGTACTGCTCTTGTACAAAAGCTCCTACAGAATTCCCTTACATTATATTTTATGCCAGTTGCAGTGTTCAAGGTCACCGTTTCAAGGCATCTTCTCCATAGCCTCAGAGGAGCATCACTAATTATGGTTGATGGCCAATTGGCTTCTTACTGATAATTAGCAATTAATAAATAAATCAGTTTTTCCTGTTTACAAATACTGTAGGGCTACGTAACGCAAAGAATCGAAGTTCAGTCTATTTACCTCTTTGTAGCATACATGAAGAAATAAAGATGATATGAAATGTCTACTTTTGCTCAGCTTTGTTTTGAATCAAACTTTAGGTTTAATAAATTTCGATGTTTCAGCACCCGTATCATTCATTAAAATTTTTCCTCGGTTTTTTATGTTACGAAGATCCCTGAATTTTTAACTGTTATGCGCATTTGAAAATAAAAGAACTCCCTTTCGTGTCATAACTTCATGACGTCAAGCGTTGCTATAAAAGCAGAGAACTCTTTGTATCAAACTGTCAGATGAAAACGGAGGAAGCAGACAAAGCGAAATAAAAGTCACGACAACTCCAATTTGCTTGTCAACAGAGGAAACGTGAAACGTTTAGTCCATTTACGTAATTTTCTCAGTCTAGAAATAGTGTAGAGATTAATACTTGGGAATCGTGGGACTTCGATGTCTCATGTGGCATTTTCCAGCCATTTATTCTAAACAGCCGGCAGTGTCAACTAAAGCGTTCTTCAGGTTATACGACAAAATCTACAAGAAGAAAGTCAAATCTTGTGTTCAACTTCATCACTGCTGAAATTGTTATCTAATAATTGGACTGAAAAGGGAATATTGTAACTTTAGTTTACAATTGCCTTAATCCAAATAGTTATCGTACCGTGACAGGATGAAGTCAGGTAAAACGTGGTGGTCATTCAAGTGATGCAGACATTTTGAAAGCTATAGCGAAATAAATAAAGGTAAAAGTTATATGCTCTTACCTACATCCACCAACAGAAATACACGCAGATACAGTTCTTAGGTAATCTCGACGACAGTAGTAGCAGCAACTGTATCAGTTACATTTTATTCAATCAAAGAGTTCTCTACTTTGCAGGCTGAATAATACTGGTAAGAATAAAACAACACGATTTCTAAGATAATTTCCCTTACAGAAGCTTTCCGTCTAGTCCAACCTCTTTAATTTAATCCATGTCATCATGATTGGACTGGGAATTTTGTAAGGATCTTTTGACAAAATGTCTTACGATGGTAAATATCTTCCTCAGGACATACATATATCTTATTAACCAAGCGCGAGGGCCGTACTGGGAGAATATCGGCCCGAGGTCTTGACAGTACGGACCGAGCGCAGCGAGGTCTGTACAAGAAAGACCGAGGGCCGATATTCTTCCAGTACGGTCCCGAGCAAGCTTGGTTAGTAAGAGATTTATTATACGACTGAACTTCAAAGGGACACAAGTGCGGTATCATTCGGGACCATTCGGGACCATTTAGCTCAACACCAGCAAGTTCTTAATCGGTCAAGATGGGATCAAATAGCATGACGAGTAATGGTAGCTCAAGCTGAGAACTTGCTGGTGTTGAGCTAAACGCTGATCCTGATTACTTCCAAGTTGTTGTGGTGTCTGTGGTGCGACTATAAGAAACACACAAGCTTTCGTAAGTTTCAGTGGACTACACAAAAGAGCGACTTCATTCGCTGCAAGGTATCACTTGAAAATTACTACATTGACACTCACTCACTCGGTGCAGCCTGAGGACTACTTCTGTTGGCAAAGTACTCACTGATGGCCTGCCTCACTTCACTGCGTATGATCGAGCGACTCAATGCCCTGTTTCGATCCATCGTCTGCATTTTGGACAGCATAAAATGGCCTACAGCGCAAAGCTTCGTGACCGTACCGTAAATGCTTTGTGGCCATGCCTCCTTGGGTCACGTGACTTTATCGAAACTAAATTTTTATCGAATAAAAATATTTTTAGCGAATAAAAATAAATTTTTATCGAATGAAAATATTTTTAGCAAATGAAAATAAATTTTTATCGAATGAAAATATTTTTAGCGAATGAAAATATGTCATTTATCGAATGGAAGTATTTTTAGCGAATGAAAATATGTCATTTATGGAATGAAAATATGTCATTTATGGAATGAAAATATGTCATTTATCGAATGAAAATATTTTTTGTCAAATTTTGCTACTTTTCGGCAACCATACCGAATAATACTGCAGTAGTACAGTAGTGCCAAGTAAAGGGAAGAAGTCAAATCGCACATGTCGCGCCGACAACACCTATAATAGCAATATGTAGAGCTGTTTTTCGTTGCCTTTGCAGTGATAACACTGATGACTTGAACTTGCGAAAAATGAGTTAATTAATCCCTTGCGGTTGGCCTGAATTAACAATTAAAATAATCACCAAATAGATTCTATATTGCTCTTGAATCGATTTTGAATGAAAACACCCTACACAGATAGTGAGATTGCCGTTGTCAATTCATCTTCATTTATAAGCACATTTACTCAATGGATATTTCAGCCAGGCGCAGTTATAGTTTTAGGCTGCATCCTTAGCGTGGACTTTATGATTACAACGGTTAGCTAAGACTCTTTTTCCCGGTTTCCACCATTGTTTCGGGGTATTAGGAATACACGTAAAATTAGACGCAAAGAGTTACAGCAAAAGAGTTTCCTCTGAAATCCATGTAGATTTTACTGAGTAAACGTCTCGGTTTCTTATCCTGGTTATGCAACGTGTTCAGTATTACGACAACCTCTGATCCTTTTTTGCCGAAAATGAAGGCTATAATTGTTTTATATTCATGTTTCAGATAGTCGAAGCAGTGCTTGCAAAGAGTATCTAGAACATATCTCGTCGTTTATGTAGTGATGACGTTTATGTAGTGATGACTCTGATTTCCACCACAAATCAGAGTCAATGTGGCAGTTTTTCGATAATCGTGGTTACCCTGTTTCTGTCGTTCAAGCGGGTTACCACCGCGCCCAACTTATTGATCGACATTCAGCACTACAAACGTCGCATAAGGAAGATTCCGACCGCATTCCATTCACTCTCACGTTTCACCCTCACAACCACTCAGCTAAATCCATCATTCTTAAAAACTTTAATTTACTTCAAAACGATCCAGAGACAAGCACTATCTTTGCGCAGCCTCCGCTCATTTCATTCAAATTGTTCCTCCGCTTTTAATATTACAAAAAATCCGTGCAGCTTTAACTGTTTCCCACGCATTTTAAACATGATAACAGAAGCTTCTTTCGAGTCATAACTTAATGGCGTTGCCTTATGGCGTTGCCATAAAAGCAGAGAACTCGTTGTTTGAAACTGTCTGACCGTGAAAACGGAGGAAGCAGTTAAAGCGAAGCAAAAGTCACGTGACAACAACTCCAACTTGCTCGGCAGGACAGGAGACCTGCAACGTTTAGTTCTTTGAAGTAAATTTTCTCAGTCTGAAATGATGGAGAGATCACCAGGGAATCGTGAGATTTCGATGTCTCGCATGGCATTTTCCAGCAGCCATTTATTCTTACAGCAGTGTTAACTAAAGTACGCTTATACCATCAGGTTTTACGGCAAAAATTTAGAAGTAGAAAGTCGAATTAAATCTTATGGTCAACATTATTATTGCTGAAATTGTTATTTCTCATATTTTCTCATCCAAAAATTGTAGTGAAAAGGAAATATTGTACCTTCACTTTACAATTGCTTTAATCAAAATAGTTATCGTATCGTGACAGGATGTAGTCAAGTGGAAAAGTAAATAAGAACTAGTTGTCGGGGTATTACCAGCAGCTATCAATTATCTATCTATCTTATCAAGTCACCTCAAGTTACGAAAGTCTCAGGTGAATTCGTTAACGCGTGGTTCAGACTGAAAAAAATGATTGAAAAACACATCTGAGCACACAAACATCTGAGCCTACCTTGTGAACTTCTATGGCATTTTTGGTCATTCAAGTGTTGCAGACATTCTGAAAGCTTTAGCGAAATAAAGAAAGCTAAAATTCATTTGCTCTTTCCTACATACACCAACAGAAATAAAGCAGAGACACATCTTTGGTCATGATCAAGACAACAGTAGCAGCAACTGTATTAGTTACATTTTATTTCCGAGTATCTCTACGTTGCAAGCTGATTAATGTCGATGAGAATAAAAGAAACACGCTTTTAATATAATTTCCCTTCCAGAAGCTTTCCATCCAATCCAGCCTCTTTAATTCAATCCATACCCTGATGCTTGGACAGGGACTTTTTGTGAGGATCTTTCGACAAAATGTCTTACAATAATAAATACCTTCCTTAGGACGTACAAGAAAATGCAGATTAGAATATATGGGGTTATAGTCCATGAAAAATTTTAGCTTGCACACGATTGATTTAAACTCGCCACGTGGCGAATACCTTCCCCCTTTCCCCCAGTCCAAAGGTGAAGATTAGTCGGCGATATTCCCTTAGTGATCTTCCCCTATTTCAACGCAAGAAAAGTTTTTCTTTGAAAGTTGATTAAAGAGAATGCTCTGCTGTTTCGTAGAAGAAATCCTGTTCATAAGTTGCTGTGAAGAGTTACTTCATAACCCTAAAATATTTCAAGGATGATACACACACTAGCCGCCATTTGGGTTTGCAAAATATGCTCGAATATTCGCCATTGGACATAATCTGTACTTCGAAGCTCACAATTTTCCTCGAAATTCGCTCTTAAAAAACTGTTGCCTTCTCGAGACAGTTATGTACCTAGACAACTATTTTTTTAGAAAAATGTAGGTTATTGTTGTATGTTCCAGATAGCCTAAGGAGTGCTTGTAAAGGGTGTCTAGAACGTGATCAAGTGTCTTCACCAATCTGTGGACAATTACTTATTACCAATTAATCAATATAAACTATTGATAATAAGGAAAAAAATTCGGAAAGAAAGCAACGCAAGGATAAACAGAATACCCCAGACATAGAGGATGGTAAAGGGGGGTTCAAAATCACGTTTCACGGAAAATAAATTGGCCCTTTCAGAATGCACGGGAAATAACATTACAAAAATCACGGCTCACGACGAATTACATCCTTCTTTCTCATTCACGAAGAATTATTTTGGTTCACAGCTACAAATGAAATCACGATTCACGAGAAAACAAAAAACAAAAAACACAGCCATTTTACGTTTCGCGGGAAAAAAAAAAGGCCATTGAGGAAAATACCCTTTACCACCCTCGACATAGACAAGGGAAGAAAGATGTATATTTTGTTCCTCTGGGTTAGAACAAATATGTTTTGATATTTGAACAAATATATGCTCAAATCAACTTGTCCCATACGAAATGATATTTCTCTACACGCTGAGCATACCAAATAATACTGCAGTAATAAGGATTTGTAGCGCCAGCTGAAGGCAAGAAGTCGAATTGCACATGTCACGCAGACAACACCAATAACGGCAATATGTATCATTCCTGGTATTGTTACCTCTACACAGTTTCTTGAGATCGTTGCATTGCTCCTCAGAGATGCAAGAACGCCGTTCTACAAAAAATGTTTGGAATTTTCTTTGTACTTTGGCGCAGAACTTCCCACGGGGGCAGATCATTGTTTCCTGGTTAGTGGTACACTGATCACTCGTGTAAGACGTATTTAAGGGAGTAGAATGATTAAAAACGAGACCTTCCACGGGCCCAGTGCAGTGCTCACATTGAAGACAGCGATCACCCCTATTTATATTATTATTGCACAAATTCTCTTGGCAACAAGCGTGGTTGCATTCAATGATCTTCCCTTTACTTTCATCACAGATTTCACTGACTTTAGATGTGAAGTTATTCCCGGATACGCAACCTTTAAATTCCTCCTCCCTGGTGGTTTCGTTGTCCTTTCGGTAAGTGACACGAACATGCATACAAACATCATCTTGACCATCGCAAGTGGTATTGACTTGATTCTGACTGCACTGGGTGGGGGTGTAGAGCTGTTTTTCGGTTCCTTCGCAGCTGTAACACTGATGATTTGAACCTGCGAAAAATGAACTAATTAATCTACTGCGGTTGGCCCGAATGAACAACTACATTAATCACCAAATGGATTCCATGCTGCTCTTGAATCGATCTTGTATGAAAACACCACACTCAGATACTGAGATTGCCGTTGTCAATTCATTGACAAACACATTTACTCAATGGATATTTCAGCCAGGCGCTATTATAGTTTTAAGTTGCGTCCTTAGTGTGGACTGTATGATTACAATGGATAACTAGGACGTTTTTTTCAAGGAGTTGCAGCAAACGAGTTTCCATTCAAATCCCACGAGAACCTTATAATGATTTACCTACCAGTATCTATCAAGGTGAAGAGTACGACCCAAAGAACACATCTAAAAGTCATTATGGCCGCGTAACTTTCTGAACTTGGGGCGCCACACGAACAAGTTGACACTCAGGAACTGGGTTTCAATGGCAACGTGTAGTAATTATCTAATTGAGAGTTAACTACCGGAAACTTTCAACTTTGCAGCCAATTAGAGCGTTTATACAGAGCAACGTCACATGGATAATACGCAATAAGTCTTTACGCAAAATTCATTTAAAATCTTCGCTAGACAAATAAAGAAATGCAAAATGATAATAATAAACATGCCGATGATGAAACTCAAAGAGACTATACGAAGAGACTGTGTGAAAACAGTGGAACTTGTTTGCCAGAAATATTTATTGCGTGCCTTGTTCCCACATTCCATCACAAATAGCCTGAGGATAAGGTTACCAAGGGAGGACATCACGTACAACTTGGGTTTTGACAAAGACACTGAATAATGAAATAGTACTAAAGCTACTTACCCTTCGGTCAAAAGGTCAGCTCCTGAACCTTTTTTCGAGGACTGTTCCACACGTCTAGTTTTTTGCCTTTATCGACATCCTGTTTATCACTTACGCTCGATTTGCATGGTTAGCCGTATGTTTGGTTGACCGCTTTTTTATGCCAAATTGCTGTTTGCTGGCTATTCATGTCAGAATAATCTAAATTGATGACTCATTTTGATCATAAATTATCTTTGTAAAAACATTTGTCTCTTTTTTTTTTTTTTTTTTTTGGGAAATTTCTTCCTCAAGAAGTTTGTGGGCAAGAGTAACACTTCCGTACCGGAATCAAATGCAAATAATAATGACTTAGCATTTTGTTTGAGTTCCCGGTGTATATAACTTTTTCTTTGTTTCGATCGACTTTATCAATTGAATCCTTCAGTTAAAGCAGGTGTCAGATTGCATCAGCAGTGGAAAATCGAAAATAAGTAAATCGTAAAGAGTACAAAAATAAATAGCTTTTTATCAAGTTGCTCTGATGACGATCTTTCCTTATGGATTTCAAGCATTTTTGCGGAATTCTTTCGCGAGGAGATTGAAGTTAAGATTACCCCTTTTGTGAAGTAGTTTGGATTACGGATTTAAATGAAAACAAAATGCCTCGCCACTAATTTTAACAATTATATTTCAATCTTTCCTTCGTTCGCTTTGGTTTATTTGATATGTCTCAACCATTCGAAGTAGGAGATTTCATTAAGATTTCATAAGGCAATTTTGGTTCTATCAACTGAGTTGATAAAATAAATTGGCCACCGTAAAGATTTCAAAGCTGACAAGCGTTAGCCCTTCGTCAAAACGACTAGAGAAATTGTGGGTTGGGTGTGGGTGTCTATGCAGAAAATGGAGCCACGCTATTGGTGGGAGCATGGCAACAAGAAAAACAAGAATAAATTAGTTAAATGAAAAGCGTTAGTTGATACCGTGGGAATAAAGAGTGCCGATTTGAAAGTGTCTAGCAACTGGTTTGGATGCGTCCTTGTCATACTTTTCTGCGTCGCAAAGGTGTTCTCGGAATCGGTCACGTGGAAGTCTTTCGGTTTCACTAGTGTATATATATTTTTTGCAATAAGAGCAAGTTATGCAACAGATGACATTGACAGAGGTACACGTGGAGTGATCAGTAATCTTAATGGACTATCTGCTTAGGTCCCGATATTTTCTCAACGTCATGATTGAAAGGACAAGTTTTGCAGTACAGTGTGCGAGCGCATTTAAAAGTTCCGGGTCAGTCATTAGTTGGTAGTAAACTCCTGACCAAAAAGTTGCCCATGTTTTTGTCGGTTTGAAAGAAATAAGTGTAGTTTGCTAATAGATGGTATGAGGTTCTGGGTCATTTTGAATCAATTTAAAATGTTTAGAAATGATGGATTTAACTGCATGGTAGTATGGGTAAAATGTGAGAGTGAATGGTATGCGGTCGGTATTTCCTGCTGAGACGTTTGTAGTGCGGAACAAATGAATGAATGAATGAAATCTTTATTTAAAACATGGTAAAAACATCAGTATGACAATAGAAAACAAAGAAGAAATTCATCTTAAGTAAAATTTTCTATTAACTGGTTTACATATTTGCCGTGTGGGAGCCCAATACAGAAAGCCATTTATCAATTCTTCTCTTGAAGTTGCGTAGAGATTTGGTAGTGCGAATATCCTCAGAAAGATCGTTCCAAAGAGAAGCTCCACTAGAAGCCCACTAGGTCTTTATAAGCCCACTAGGTCTTTGCGATCATGGAGTAAGAACTTGTTAGTGATTCTTCGCTCCAAGTTTAAATCTTATGGCGATCGCGCCTTTTCTGTCTTTGCACCTAGGTTGTGGAATGACATTCCTGAAACCATAAAATGTAGTATAGATCTTAACACTTTTAAGCGTAATCTTAAAACTTATCTTTTTAAGCGTTATTTTAATGAATGATTACGTTTGATTATTATTTTACTTTTTACCTTGATTGTAAAGCGCCTTAGAACTTTTGGATAGGGCGCTATATGAATTGTCATTTATTTTTATTATTATATTATTATTATTATAACTGAAGCTACGCGTCAGGAAGTCACTTCTTGGTTTCGGCAAGTACAACCTTTGGCTTGCGCCACGAAGATCAAGCTGCAGCTTGAGTGACAAAAGCACGAAAGCCACGTTTCCGAAAAACTGGCACATTTTCTTCTATTCGCGTTTTTTCTTTTTTATTTATTTATTTATTTATTTATTTATTTCTATATATACAGTTGACAGGTATCACCACATGCGTTACAAAGAAAGTCGCCAAAACAGAGTTGAAAGGACCATTGGCGACAAAGCGGCTACAGAAAAATGGGAAGGAGACTTCATACGGTATATTATATTTTATTATCCTTTTTAATTACCTTTTAATTTTTTTATAATTTTTCCTTTTAATAATGGCCCATGCTTAAGCATAAAATTCGATCTTCATCTGTTATGCATTTCCGTTAATGAACTTTAGACCCCAAAATCACACACAGTACACCTGGGCCGCTTGTATCATTGTCAAATTGAACGGAATAAAATATTTCCTCGTGGCCTTGTACTTAGAAAATCATTTGAATATATCAACAAAGTTGAAATGGTAAATTGG
This sequence comes from Stylophora pistillata, assembly GCF_964205215.1. NCBI lineage: Eukaryota > Metazoa > Cnidaria > Anthozoa > Scleractinia > Pocilloporidae > Stylophora > Stylophora pistillata. Next base: position 1,674,024 of record NC_142519.1, read on the forward strand.
CCACCGTTGCGATTATAAAAGCTGACGTTTCGAGCGTTAGCCCTTTGTCGGAAGGGCTAACGCTCAATGATGGCTAACACCTAGGCTAACGGCTATGTAGCTGCTACTTCGAAGGGACGAATTTGTTGCTTTTAATGAGGTCGTTGGACTGATGTATGTGTCTACTTGTTTTTCTCTAAAACTAAAAAGGTCTAAGATTGAGATTTTTTTTACCTATCTGGAAATTTCAAAGGCATCCTCAGCGACTGAATGTCTACATCTGATGTATGAAAACAAGAATATGAAGCAGCTGGTGTAACCTTGCAAGTAAGTAGTTACAGAGGTTTCTCTGATAGCATTTGACTTCACATTCTACTCCAAGATTCTGCTCACAGTAGCCCTGGGCTTGGTATTCTTGGCAGGTGAAGTCAGTTAAGCACCCTTTTGCCTTGTAGTCATGAGGAGTGGGAGATGAAAGTTGCACAGCGGTTTTCTTCTCCAAAACAGATTTGCTCTTTTTGGTTTTCAGTGCAGTCATTCATTGACAGGAAACTCGAGCATTGCAAACAAGACAACATTTCGTTCCCTTTTCCTTAAAAAAAAAAAATGGAGAGAATGAAAAAAGATACTCTTAATTATTCCCACTGCTGCGTAAAATTTAGTTAAAGTGACGGCGCTTTGGTGTAAATTAGCATTTATTGCATTTCTATGTGATTAACACAATAAATTTCCCCATAGCAACTTAAGAACACCTCCTGTCGGCGGATACTACAAAAGCGGCAGTTAGAGCCGTATGTACGTGTTTTTACTCCCTCTAAACTTTTCTACTCACTTACTCATTAAAAGCCAGTTAAAAATTCGAGACCCTCTTTGTAAAAAGGGTTTATCAAGGCTTAAATTCGACCATAGTTTAGGGCTTACTATCATGAAGAGGAAAAGTGACCAGAAGCAACACAAAAAACTTTATGATGAACGCAATTTCCTTCACAGAGAGCTCCGTTATTTAGATGAAAATGTAAAGAAAATGCCCATATAAAACAGGGATTGACTTTATTTACCTCGTTATATTTATTAAGCCTCCCAAATGAGGGTGATTTGTAATAAAAAGTTACTTGAAACAATGTCAAAAAAGGTAAATAAACTAAGGTAAGTAAACTAAATTAAAAGCTGTCGACAAAGAATTCAATGCCGTTAATGTTGTCTTTCTTTAAAACGGATTTATAGGCTAAGCCTTAACCCAATTTTATTTCCTCACTTTGTGCTCTCATTTGTCTTAAAGGGTAAATTATAAGTATATTTGAGTTCATTGTTTGTTTTATTGGAAATAATTTTTGTTAGCATTTTGTTGACATAGATAAATGTTGTCTTAAGATTCCGTCAGTAAAAGCAGTTTCAACACACCTATGGACTGTCACTTTTTCCAAGGGCAACGTGATACAGCTTAAAGTTGTAAGTAAAAAGCAAAATATTATTTTCTATTTGGACTTTTTTTTTCTTAATAGATGAAGAATAAAAATAAAGGGAACCTAAATCCTCACTTAGGAGACAAAAGAGTTGAGCGAGAGAGAAAAAACGTCATTTTCGTTTCTTTCGATAAGAAGGCAAACAGATGCTGTTCAGAACCGAAGAACTTTCCAAGACTCAGCCAGTTTACAATCCCACAATCCCACACTCGACTTTGTGTGGATGCTACTTTCACTCTGGGCCCATTTATGTCGCACAATCTGTATTTTCGTCTCAAATGGGAGTTGTTTTAAGCAAGTTGTGCCCTCAGTAAGGCGTTTTTTTATCAAACGAGCTGCTGAAGGAACGAAGACCAAAGTCGAGATAGCGATGGTAATCGAGCCTGGAAATAGGAATAAAAAAAGAGAAAAAATTCTGATTGTTTAGTCCCTAATGAATTATAGTACTGCAACTACGCTAATGAGCTAATAAGTCGCGTAATGTATGGTAGATAATGTCGGTGTCTGACTTCAACGGATTCGCAAAGACTTGCCGAAATTGGAGAATTTGAGTTGCAACTTTAAATTTTGCTAGAATTTTACACCGAAAAAATTATTTTGGAGAATTTGGAAATAGAATGAATAAAAAATTACATTGTTTAATTGAAACGTGAGTACATATCTCAAGGTTTCAACCCCCTGAGTTACTTCCAACAGCCTTTAGACAGATAATCATCTGTAATTCAGGTTCACAAGGTTCATTTAGAAATTAATTTTCCACAAGAATTAATGGCGACTTGAAATGGAGAGAAAAAGATCAATTCGAACGTTTATCACCGGCATAGGTTTGGTATGGTAAAAATTCTGTTATCCTTATGATTGATATCATCTTTCATTTGGTATTATTTTTAGGAGGCTGCAGCTATGTCAGCGGTCATTCTTCCCGTGAAGCTCGTGTCGGGCTTTTATCAAATATATCTTAATGCAATCACAATTATCTTTTATGATGTTCTATAGAGGAGTGACTAGACTGAGTAGCGATTGGGTAATGAAAAAGCGAGATGAGTCAGATAAGATCTGTATCATTGAGACAAGGGTCAAAATTAACCACTGCAACACATTTTTATTCAAACCAGGGAATAAGTTCCCAATCATTGAAATTCACAATCAGCCAACAACTAAGTCTGCCTTTCTCAAATCCTTCACTTAGCTCCCATACTTTCATCGTTGCAAAGGCTTCCTTCACAGCAGTTTAATTCGCACTCGATACTTGGATCGCCTTCAATGTGTCCATTTTGACAGAGAGAAGAGCAGTATTCTTCCGTGATACACCCTTTACGAAACATGGATCTTAGTTCTCCTTGATAGGCAAACATGACCCCACAACGGTTTTCTTTGGGCGAGCATTGCTGCTGTGTCTGACTTTCAATGCAGTCGGCCATTGAGGAGTTGCTGATACACGTAAAGCAGAAGTTGTCCTCCACGGCACTTCCTAAGATGTCAAAAGGTACATAAAGATGCCACGTTGAGAAATAGGCATCATTGTAAGACAAAAACAAAAATCACGCGTGACTCATGTGCGGTCCAGACAATTGCAAATATTTTGCTTTGCGAATCCGACAGCGCTTAATGTTTTGTTTCAAATCCTGCTGCGCTTTACACAAGTAATATCATCTCGAAATAAGAAAGGTGATTCTTTTTACACAGTTACTGACCTTCGTCATCAACACCATTGCACAAGTCTCCCGAGCAGCACTCTATGTCACATTCCACTCCCTCTTCTTGGCCACAGATATCGGCTGCCCGATCGCAAACAGCGCTAGCTGAGCAATCTTTATTCATAAAAAGACAAACAAAGGGAGAAAAGTAAAAAGTGAATGGGAGGTGGATGGGAGAAAGCTAGAAAACATACTGGTTCTTGAATACCAATAGACGGCGCCAGTGAACTGAAAACGTCAAATTTGATTAAGTCTTTGTGGATAACGAACACCCTGAGTTTCTTGTTCGATCATATCTTATTACTCTGTATATCATAGATCAAATGAATAAAGGCTGATAGTTTCGAAAGAAACTGTTTGGGGCTGCGTCGGTGGGAGTAACGAAATAATAGATCAAAGTGATAATGAGAGTGGGAAATTTTTAGAACGACTTCTTCTAAAACGGTTCTCAGAATAGGCATGACCCTCAAAGGCGAACTGAATATACCATTTCAACATTTTAAACTAAAACCAACCTTTCAAATTCTTCTGAAACGGACCTCATAGTAAATTTCATCTTTAAAGGTAAGCCGAATGGAACATTTGGAGATTTTACCAAAATTAATACAAACCTTTTGTAATCGATTGCTTTGACATGCCGTCGATTTCATACTTTGCCTCCAAAGTGATACATCGGTCTTGCTCAGCTCCACACGTGGCCTGAGTCGCCGTTGATGCGCAATTAGCTGGAGATAAGAGGCTTGTGCACTGATAGCACTTCAAGCTGCTCACTTGGTAAGAAGTAGAAATAAAGAAGTGGTAAAATAAGAGAGAAATGGTAATAAAGAAATAGTTAAATAAGAAAGACATCAGTTAAGGTTCGAAGATGAGAAAGATGATAACGAAATGAGAAAGCTTATTATTTTGTACGCTCTAAGTGCACCCCAACATTTCAGATAACTCGATTAATTGAAAGTGTAAGATATAAGAAGGACAGACTTGAAAGGCGAAAGTTGTTTTAGCAAGATGGTTGAATAGTCAAGCTCCAGTATATGAGAGTGCAATATGAAGAAGAATTTCAAAGAGTTCGACAAGAGTGTTTTTTTGGCCCGAGGTTCTCCACAGTGTTGTTTCAGCAAAACGATGCAATGTACGACGCGTTCTATTTTAACATATTACCTTCCAACGTTCCGAAAAGCAGCATAAGGAAGGAAATCGCAGCGAACTTCATGTTGTTGATCGTCATCAGACCAAAGTCAATTTGACACAGTGTCATCCAGGAAGTATTTTATTTTTTTATTTCTTTAACCAGCTGGCTGCTTTAAGTGCTTTCCAAATTTACAGAGCAGGCTGAGTGATTCTTTATTAAAAGATTAATTGCATTTTTATTTCAAAGCTAAAAATAGAGTAAAAATAGTGATTACTAAGGAATGGCACGCTGATTGGAGGCCTTCACGCGAACTTCCGAATATTTTCGACTCTCGTTTAAATTTGAGGATTTGATATTTCATGAGAAAGAATGATAAATTAACAGTAAGAAAATAAACTGGGCGCTTAGAAGCCAATTGAATCAAGTATTTACATTCATTAAACTCGATTGAGCATTTTCTCTAAGCCAGATGTCTAACAGATCAATTAACACATTTCGTTTAATTTCCTATCTTCAAAAGATGCAGCGAAAAAGTTCGCTTTAAAATGAAAAAATTAATATAAAAAAGAGGCACTTCATATTACTGCCCCTTTTCAGTTAAAGAAAAACTCTCACCTTTCAAAATAAAAAAGATAAGGTAAAGCAATTTCGTAATTTCTGATAAATTGAGTAACAGCAGTAGTAGATATAGCAATTGTTATTAAAATGCAAAACGATTTATATGAAATTTGAGATAAAGTTAAAGGCCTTTATGTGTCAAATGTATATTTTCATGGACAAACAACTTCAAAATTTAATGAATCAATTATTTCCATTAAACTATCAAAATGAACTATAATAAGACACAGTTTTGTTGTCATTTACTTGTCTGATTGTCCCTCTTCGAGCGTCTTCGAGGTTTATTATTTTATTTCAAGTGCCTCGCACTATCTTCCATCTGCTTTTCAAACTTTGTTGCCTTTTTTCTTTAAAATTGAAGCGAAAAAGCGATACAATTTATCGGATAGTTAGAGACTGAACGCACTGAAAGGACTTTACTCATTAATGCACGATCAGTTTTTGTCCAACAGATCAAATGACATACCTCGAATAACTTATTGCCATCACTTTAACACGTATTCCGGGATATTCACGAGAAAATAGATAAATACAGTAATTTAAAACTTTGCATTTTAAAGGTCCTTTCTTGGTTTCATTCAGAAAAACACCTTTTTCCACGAAAAATTTTTATGATGTTGTGATTTCGCATAGCTTACGTTTAAGAGCAAAGGCAGGTGTAGACAAAACAACCCACCTGATTAAATCTCAGTCTTTATCAGGCAATTGGGATCAATATTTATTTAATATTCAATTAATTTGTTGTTAAGGACATTAGACAAAAGCCAATTTTGATTAGTAAATAATTGTCTCTATATCCCTTTACCGTAGTCGCAAACGCTGAAACAAAGTTTACTTCAGTTTTAATTCATTTTGTAATCAAGCCTTTAAGTGTCACCACTCCCAAATAAAAGCTGAGTTAGCGTCCTTTAGAGTACTTTTTCATTCGATTTCGCGTGGCTTTGTTAACCTCAGATTCTCGAGGTTTCTTTATCCTTAACCATTGGCTCAAGCGGAATCGATATGTGAGTACATTTGTCATTATTTTAGGGTACGTGTTTTAGCTATGGACGTAAGGATACAAATAAACATTATCGTACAACACGAACCAATTTACAGTAGTACAGTTTAGAAAAGTTCCGATCCTAACGCTACTAGGTTCGAGAGCTCCATGCTCTTAATGAGGTCCTATTTTATTATGCAATTATTTGATTAAAATTTCGTATAGCTTTTATGCTGGTTATTGTTAATGTATCGATTTCCCATTCCTTTATGTCATAAACTTGAAATCGTTAGGTTATCCCTTGCAAGTTTGGGCCTTCTCTTGCTCAACATTTCCGGCTGAACTGATAGAAATACGTTGCACTATTATTTAAGTTTACCATCGTTTCTTCATATGCAATAATCGCCGATAATCGTAAAATTTGGTTTTCCGCGGTTTATTCGTCTTTGAGGACAACCAGTAAGTAGTCTCACCCATCAGTTGCGACACGCTTGGGAATCGTTTGGTTTTGCTTCGTTTTTGGAACTTGGCAGTCGTTGCAAGGCAACAATTGTTTTCTTTAAAACAGCTTAGAAGTTTGTTTAACCAATTAGTTGGACTGCTTTAAAATATCAATAAAAGGCCTATCCTTGGACAGTTTAACTTCTTTCACGCTGTCTCACTGAAGAGCCGATGTTTGTCTCTATACTACACTTTGACGGATGGTCCTACGCCAGTCTTTTAATGTCAGGTTAACTTCCAACGAAGGGCTAACGCTCGAAACGTCATCTTTTATAATCGTAAGGGTGGCCAATTTACCATTTCAACTTTGTTGATATATTCAAATTATTTCGTTACCCCCACTGACGCAGCCCCAAACAGTTTCTTTAGAAACTATCAGCCTTTATTAACTTTGATAAAGTTTGTTTAGAGATTTTTATTGTTTAGGTAGATCGACAGAGATAATCATTCTTTCTTGACAAGTAGAATTTCATCGAAAAGTAATCCTCCCATCGTAGATTTCATGTCCAGCAATCCTGGAGATCACGAATATTCAACCTTGACTCTTTCCAACTGAAATGAGCCTAGCCCTATTTCAGTTGCTTGGAAAGGTTTGGCATAAAATGCTGACCAATATTACATCAACTAAGAAGATGCGCAAAATTTGATACAAAACCTGAAATGCAACTATCGCACGCCACCATATTGTGGTATTTATTTTCATACCGAAGGACACAATCGTTTAGTGCAACAATTGCCATATCTTTTTAAGTATGAACATTCTGTTAACGCTCTAGAGTTCCTATAAGATAACAAATCTTCCACATATCAAGGTATATGGTTACCTTTTCTTGAAATTCATTCGTTTGGAGTAATGGGAAACGTTTGTTAAGTAAGTAGATTTCATTTTCATGCACGAGGTCAACTTGTTTCTAGGAACTGACTATGATTTCGTACCATTTAATTGTTTACTTCCAGCTAGTGCTTTCCAGAATGTTTTTATGATTCATATATAGCAATCCAAAATGTAGAATGCGTGCATGTAACTCATTCATTGGTAGCTTTCCAAGATCTGCAGAATGGAGCTCTACTAGTTGTCAATCTTTTTCAATTTCGTCGGGTCAAGACTGCTGCTGGGACGATTGTGTTTTATAAAGAAAAGTGAAAAAATAAAAAATATGTATTTATATAAAGAAATGAAGCTACCAATTGAAAACATTCATTGGTTTAGATCACTCCCAGTTGGCTTGTTACTTTAGCTGGTAGAGCACTGCACCGGTATCGCAGAGGTCATGGGTTCAAATCCCGCACGAGCCTTGATTTTTGTTTTTTAGGTCTTCTTCCCACAACTTTATATGTAGGGTTAATTACTACGGGGATCACTTTCATAAATTTCATGAAACCGCAGTACACATAGATGATTCTCGTATACGATGGATATACGAAGTTCAATTATTTTGAACTGCGGTTATAGATACGTATGATGCACGATCCTCGCAGTAGAGAGCGCTAATTATGCAATAGCGAAAATCAGACCTGAAAAAAATTATATAGCATAAATAGCGGTCTCTACTGAGAGGATCGTACATCATACGTATGATTCTCGTATATTAAAAATTCCTTTGTCTCGCTCATTTCTCTAGTTTGGCTGTTCACAGGTCACCATCAAAGCAGGGTGGGCAGTGACAGATAGCCCTGAAACCGTTTCTAGAGTCCCGACTAAATACAATGTAAATTATTGGATTAATCACACAGTTGCTACAAGAGCGAACGTAATAATGGCTATGATAAATATTCTTTTTGGCTTTGAGCTCAACTTGTTGATTAGCTATGGTCGCTTGCTCTGGAATCCTTTGCATCCATATTTTATAGATGATAGTGGTGTAAAGAATAATAATCTCTAATAGGGGCAGAGCATAAAAGATGATGAAATCGGCTGTTGTGTAGATTTTGTGTTAAGACATTGGAATGGCTGGTTCCCATATTTCCACACAGTACACAGTTGCGCCGTGATCGGCGTGGTCGTTGACCTAAAGAAGATGCAAACTTGTAATGCCGGAAAAAACCATGTCTCAACAATCAACAGAATTGCCTTTCGGAAATGAATTGGTCTTCCCAAGGAAAAACATATGGCGATAAATCGATCAGAATTCCTAAAGTTTCGCTCAAGAAAAACTGTTCGCATCTCGGAACAGATGACTTCCTCAGACAAATATCCCTACTTATTATCCAACTACACTCCGTACAAATAATGCCCAAGACGAGCACAAGCATCACACGGGATTTGTACTTCAGAGAACTGGTCAGACAGGTTTTCGCGCATCGCGCAAGCGAAGATTGAATTGAAGTTACAAAAAAAAATTGCGGACAGTTTACATAATTTTTCTGACGACGAAGAGTCGGAATGGCTGGCGAATATTCATCCAAGTTTATTAGATAAATCGAACGAAGGGAAGTAGTTACACGACCTTAAAATTTCATCATCTACTGAGCCCCGTGGGCTCGTTAAAATACGGCACAACTCGTAAAAATACTCAGCGATACTATACAACAAAAATTTAAAGTCTAATAAGATATTTACGCGTCAAATGAAGAATATTGTTCAATTAGTCCCGTCTAGGTCCATACTTTGTTCTCCGATTACTGATATCTGTCGAAAAGATACAAAGCCAGTGGAAAATTGATAGGAGGGTCATATAACGAACAATTTCTCAGCCTTGGACTTTATCAGCCGATATACCAGTGGTCCAAAGGGGTTTTTATTCTCTAGAAACTCTCGTATTCCGCCGCGATATTGAATTTAAATCTCAGCAAGAGTCGGTTAAAATTTTATTGCCGTATAGAAGTGATAAAAAACACAAGTTCAAAATGAAACGGATTAATTTAGAAGTAAATTCTATAAACTATATGCTACCCCTCTCTTGTATAACTGAAGATTCCTAAGATTCCTTGGTGTCCGCATTCGATATCGCATAATTTACTAAGTGTAACTGGTCGTTTTCACCGGAATTATTTTAGTTTTTCATAATGTGCCTGGATCTTTTACTGAGGTCTATTAGTGACGATGTTTAGTGCTTTTCCATTGTCAAGTGGCTCTGGCGTTAATCGTAAAACTTGTATTCTTGTCGCTTGCTTTGTTCTGTCGAGAATGATACATAAAATGACGGCCACGGCGAATGCACACTCGAATGATCCGAAGAATAAAAGCAAATTTAGCTCCAGTTGATCACAAAAATACATTAGGCAATGCATTGGAACAGAAAAACTCGCGCGGTAGAAAACAGCAGCTATTGCAAAGGATGTGAGCTCTGCGCCACCGGCAAAGATATGAAACCATCCGAGAATTGAGATTAATAAAAACCAACACGTTTGAAATGAATAATTCTTGCCTTCGGTGTGTTGAAGCTTGAGCGATTTGGTGATGACTGTCGGGAAAATAAACAAGACTGCACCACAAATAAACTGTAAAAACCCAATTATCTGAACTGCCAGAGATGATAATGAACGCTGGTTAAATGACCAATAACTTTGTAAAGAGCCAAATACTTCCTTGAAAAAGGTCGTCACCGACGCATGGGAAGTTTCTCTAAACCAAATGCAGAGTGTAACCAGTGAGAGAGTTGTGTCCAGTGTTATGAAGAGTGTTGCGAAATACAGAGGTACCATACCACGAAGAATGAACATCAACAGGGCAGCATTTACAAAAAGAATTCTTTCGAAAATACTGCTTAACATAGGCCCTTGCTTCCTAAGGCAAGACCCAGTTCTAGCGACTATGATGTAACAGAAGCCGAGAGCGATGAGATAAATACCAGACATCCTCATAAATCCTTCATCTGCCTGGCTAATTTCAAAAGCAAGAATCGCGCTCCAAACTTTAGGAAGACACAATAGAGATAGTCCACCGCCTCCATACGCTATCAAAGATGCCCACTGGGTGAATAAAGCTGTCTTACTGAACTTATGGTCGGGCGAAAGCGAAATCATAATCTTGAACCACGCAAACACCATTGTAATAGCATCAGCTAGCACTCTAGATCTAAGAAAAAAAGGAATTTAATGAGAAATGTAATACATTTTGGTAAATAAGTTTGATGCGTTGCCTTTTTCAAGACAAAAGGTTAAAGTTATAGGTATATAAAAATTTTCCCGTTAATATTGAAAAGTAATAGGTCGAAAGATGTTGTTAAAAGGCTTGACCGACCCCATTGGATAAAATGTGAACTACTCTGTTTCCTTAATTACGTTCGAGAAATAAATGTCTGAGTAAAGAGTAGCATATTACCTTGATGAAAAATGATCCGAACAGTTTAATAAATTTAACAGTTCCTGCTTCGAATTGGTAAAACTACATCAGAAAAGGTACAAAAAAAGATTAGGAACATATATTTGTCGATTCCTTCTCTTGATTACATAACTCAGGAAAGTAGTGAAAGAAAAATGAATGAGTAACAATAAACAGAAGGACTAAAATACCATGGAAAGTTTGTACCTTTGTTTACCTTGTGGCCCCGTGTATTTCTCTTTACAAAACACAATTGAAAAAGCTAAAGTCGCGCATAATTTTCATTTGGCCACGAAAAACAGATTATGAAGTATTAATCAAGCATTGGTGTTCTAGGTGGGCTTTCTCTAACTCTATTCAGGATGATGATACGACATTTACTGCATTTCCATTCATTGAAATCCATTCCAAGGGCTTAATTATCACCGAGAAGAGTATTTCTTTCAATGCAAAGCTATCAGAGTCGAATCACCTGCCTCCTTGAAATGATCAGTTGTCAATTATCGCGTCTTCGATTTTATTTCGATGAGCTGCGAAATTGTGGCGAGATGAAATCGTTGGAGGAATAAGCAAATTAAGGATTTCTAAAAGATAGGCCATACTTTCAAGTTTTACTTTTCCTTTCTTTTGTTTGAACTTGCACGAGAAAAGCTACTCACTCTTGAATATTCCACTGGAAGCAGAGAACTTCAATGGATAATTAATGCAGTGAAACTCATCAAAGAAATTTTTTAAGCCGTTTGGGACCCTGCGTTTTAAAAGAACTACATGGAAAGACGGGTTACAAGCAGGTACTATCCATTTATAAAGAATAAAAGACATGCCAATGTGTCATAAATTTACCTACTGTGTCTTGATGTCGTTACGTTTTTGTTCCACACGTGAGGTTAGGGTTCAGGGTCTATTTAACATGATAGAACATATATGCAAAACCATATGTTGTGTTTCTGTTGTTGTTTATTTTATTTCTGAAGAGTTGTTGTTTTTGTGGCATGTTTACCTTTTTGTACGCTTTTTGAATTCGTCTTTCAAATGTTCATTTTGGTAAAATTCGCTGATTACTAACACATTTTTGTCCTGTTAATGACATATTCTCTATCGTCTAGAAATACCTCTCAAAATCTTTTTCAACACATATGCATGTTGTCCTGGTTCTGGTTCAAATAAGCATGTGCATTAAAGGCCATCTCACCGCTGTGATCATTAGAAAGCTTGGAAGTTTACAAATTTACTTTGCAAATTATGTCCAATTCATGTTACCCTTGTGAAAAGTTAGACATCCAGAAGCAGGCTGTCACATTTAAATAAACTCGAAATGACACCAAGAAAATTACGTCTTTGTAAAGATAACTGTGCAATGTTATAAATGTTTCTTTTCAACGAAAAATGCTTTTTTGGAACTTCTAAGACTGGTTGCAGCTGGTAATTGGTACCTTGCAAGAGCTATCCTACATATTTTTTTGTATCTTAAAACCGTAAATGTAACATTTCCTTATCTTATCCCCACGACGATACAAGAATGATTTTGAAATTTAAGTTCCCCATATATTTATTGTTCACCTCTGAAATTCAGTGCTGGTTTACCAATTCAGGTCTCTGGGAGGATTTATCCTTACCTTTATTAATTGCAGTTTCAAGCAGCTTGTTCGTGAATAATATTTCTTACCTTGAATCACAATTGAAGGACACAAGAATGGTTCTTTCTCACTCAGTTCGCTAGGTTAGACAAATAATTCCCACTTTTTTCAAATGTAAATGTAGATTGGAATGATATCACTGCGAGAAATACGTGTAAATTGATGTAGCATGTGAGTGCAACTAGCGATAACATAAAAAGTCTCGCCATTATAACAAAGTTTAATGCGAAGTTTACTTTAGTTCCCACTGCATTTAATTCCCGTAATGACAGCAAATTAAATCATCTGGTAAAAATAACAAAAGAAGATCGACAAGCCTAGTAAAATAGCAAATAAGATAAAGTACGTATTTGCCTGCGTCATTTCCGAGTCCATATGTAATAAGTGATTTGCATATTGTATTTTACAAAAAGAAATGATAAGGTGTTTACATTAAGAGGTATAATACTTCAAAGAAGGAAAATTTTCACGAAACGTGAAATAAAACGTTAAAAGTGTTAAAATCCGTAGATAATCTAAAGCTTTATTAAAAACGCGTTTTTGTCTATGTAGCTTGCGATGGACTAAATCGACTCAGTAGAATGAAGACTTCTCAGTTAGTCGGCAGATCTTTAACAGAAAAGACAAAGACGATAGCATTAGAAAATAGCGCAACGAAGCAGTTACTTTGGTATGGTTATATTGAGATGCAAATGAAACAAGATTAGCCACCAAAAGTTATGGTGAGATTTCGTTTTAGGCGCACTTAATGCTTGAAACAATAGCAAAAGTATGAGAAGAACTTTACATGGCCGCGCTTGTGTACGAATTCCGTCTAATCTTTGACTGTTGATGATATTTTCATGAGTGAGGGTTGTGAAAAAGTGAAAGTAGTTTTTATCACAGGAGAATGAGTCGCATCTAAAATGGACAGTTCAAAATCTGTTTCAAAAACTACATCAACGTGAAATTTAGACAAACTGATAATAATAATAATGATTATAATAATAATTATAATTGTAAAATAATGATAATAAAAACGATAATAATTATATATTGTAATGATAATAAGAAGAAAAGTCTAATACTCATGTAAAGATGTACCGGATCTAGTAAACATCACCTGAAGGTAGACCTGCAGAATTATTTTAAAAATGAAAAAAAAAAAAAAAAATTAACAGTAGAACAAGATTTCTCTGTTAAAAAGAAAATATTTGTCGTTAAAAGGAGTTGAATTCAGACCCACTGATATTATTTTGTATTATATTCACCCAGTTACCATGACGAAATTGTTGTATTCACAGTGAAAGATCAAAACAAAATAGTACATTTATATAATTATTTTTGGGGGGAGACAAGAGAAATTCAATTTCATTTGCATCTGTATGATGATCACATTTTAATTTCACCGGCCCAATAGCTTTTTGCACGTGAGGGTTTATTGCGAACAATAAAATTCGCCAATTTAAAAAGAAAGACTCCTGAACAAGGAAGAAAGGAATTTTTCAACAGTTTTCGATATGATATTCTAATCATCTCTCGATTAAAAAGACGAAGAAGTCAAACGCATTTCATCGAGTTTAAATCATATACAAAAGCATTTCATACCCTTTGCATTGGGAATAAGTGTTTTAATGTTCGTTTTAATCTTCAGTAACCAAGCTTATATTCAGTTATTGTGCCAATCTTTCATAAGTTGAATGCAGCTGAGACCTTGGAAAACTTGAAAATGTAAAACCCTGTCTTCATGGGTGCTATTGGTTGAATTAAACATTGAGAATAGTTTTATTATGAGGATCAATCTACTCTGCTAATTAGAATTTCAGATGTTGATAAAATTATCAAATGAAAAGCCGTGTGAATTGATGTTGCAGGCAACCGATGGTACCATATGACAATTTCTCGGCCCCAAAAGGTTTGCTTTGATTCTTGTATCCAAAGTATAATTCACTAATAACAGAAAGTAAAATCTTCAATTGAAAACATCAAAAGAAAACCGAAAGGTATTGACATGAAGTAAAGAGAGTATCGTGCAGGTCGATATAGTTTACGAGTTTATAACAGGAGGAATGATTTACTTGTTGCATTTGCGTATTACGAAGAAAACATAGGATATTTAAGTTAGGAGGCTAAAAAATATATCCTTGAGAAAATCTTCCGGAGAATGGAAAGACGTTAAAGTTCCAGTTGCCTTTTAAATACTCAGCGATATTCAGCCCAACATGCCCAGGTTAATTGGCAAAGATCAGTGTGGAGGAGTAAAGGTAGATGCTGTTCCCGCAAGTCGATAAGCTTTCCTTGAAAATATCGTTTCGCTGAAAAGTCAACTTCTTTGCCAAAGTTAAGCGTCACAAGTTTCTTCTCAACAAGCAGACTCATACCTATAATGTACTTTTTTTAAAATTTCAATTGTTGTTGTCGGTTCTCGATGTTCTCAAAATACTTCTGTTAGTTGACACTTAGGGAGGTAAACAAAAGCCATAAAAGACCATTAAAGACCATTAAATCGATAATACACAAGCAATAGGCCACAAATAAGTATAATTTTACTTCGCTTCTCCAACAAGCGATTGTTGATATTGCTTTGTTAATCAAAACAATAAAACTTCCAAGACTATTTACATTTTTTCTAATTCTTCCATACAGTTGTTCAAGCAAACCAAACTGAATTACGAAGCCAGAGAACAAAAATACTGCTGAACAAGGCAGTTGGACGTGCCATGATGAAAGAATTGATAGTAATGATTCTTTTAGCAAGCATCGGACTTACAGATGCCGGTAAGTTTATGGTTTTAATGAGTTATGTTTTTAGCGGAGCTGACTCTGTGCGTGTTGGTACCTTTTAATTAATTCTTTGGTTGAAATAAGCCAATACTGATTTAACTGCGATGGAAACAAAAGTAGTTCTAATTTGTATGGTAGACAAGTCCATAAAATCAAATTATCTACCTATCCAAAATCGAGCACCAAACTACATTCAAAATACTTAAATAATTCGGTTTTTTCAACTGAGTTGATAGCCATCTGCTAGTGAAGGGCTAGCGCTCGAAACGTCAGCCTTTAAACTCTTTACAGTCTTTACATTATGAATTCAAATGATAAAAACCAAATGATAGAAGTCTCTATTGACAATTCTACAGAGTGCCAACCATTCTGTTAATACCTGAAAAAAAGTTCAAGAAGAAACGAAATAAATTAAAAAACTCTTTAAGTTAATTTTTTTTGGGTAAAATCAGCCGTTTTGCAATGATGCGACTTGATGGGATGTTTCTTTCATATTTGCATGCGAATATCTCAGGAGATCAAGTTCAAAGCGACTTTTGTTCAAGACTTCACATTTCATAATTCTTTTATTTATTCACTAAAATAACCATTCTTATTTTCATTTTCCATCTATTTACCATTTATTGACTTATCTGCTTGACCAGGAGGAAATCAAGATCGTCTGTCATGTTTTGGTTGCG
This sequence comes from Stylophora pistillata, assembly GCF_964205215.1. Taxonomy (NCBI): domain Eukaryota; kingdom Metazoa; phylum Cnidaria; class Anthozoa; order Scleractinia; family Pocilloporidae; genus Stylophora; species Stylophora pistillata. The sequence goes on from NC_142519.1 coordinate 1,689,737, forward strand.
GTAGTTACAACTCATGGGAAGAATGTGGTACAAGAGTAGAGGAACGCAATTGCCAGAATGGAGAAAATCGTTGCGGATTGCTTTCATTGCGCTCATCTGTTCAACAACTTTACCTAAAAGGATGCTTTAAAAACACTGACTGTATAAATTACCAGCATCCAAGTTGGTGTTCACAGAATGCGCCCGCTGACCCACACTGTTTTAGTAACATAATTTGCTGTGAGCACGATTTCTGTAACTAGGCATATATTGAAGGAAGTCAAATGTCTTAACGACAATAAAACAATTATTGTAGCGGTAATGCTTCAGAATGATTTTGATTCGAACTGTATTGAATATTACATTTTTCGAATACCATGTTGAGAGATCTGTGTGTTGATGATCATGAAATATCCTTGTATCTAGACTTCACTGATTGAATGTTGTAACCTTTTAAGAAAATTCTACGCAAAACTGAAACTTGATATAGAGCATTTTTTAAAATTGTATTTGATATTTTGTCAAAGCTTTCTTAACAATTAGACAGACACAATGGCGAAATACAGTTTCGCTTCTTTCTATTCGAAACGAATGTTAAGTTCTTATTTGTCACGTATCGAACACATTCAATCTTGTTCTTCATGCAATTCAAACAGCTGAACAAAACTATAAAAAAAATTCATTGTAACTCCTCATAGACCCCTCAGATCATGGCTCTCTGACCTGTAGGTGTATTTACAAAGATGGCCAGGTTTTTTTTTGTTCGAAACAAAAGAGAGAATAATAATGATAAAAAAAACAATTATTACTAAGTACTCTTCACCCACTAATTTCAAAGTGATTTTCCACCCCACCCCACCCCCCTTTTCTTCCCCAAATGTGCGACGATCACAGTGACTTATAAGAACAAATTACAAGTGCAAAGAGGGAATTAGAACTCATGTAAACACGAACGAATGCCTGAGGCATTGGAAGGCGCGAGTGAACTCTACTCTCGAGTCTTTCATCTGATTAGTCAGTGTGGTTGAAAGTTTACTATGTGCTACAGCGTTGTGCAGCGAATTCGAAGCAGCAGAGCTTTTTGGAGGACTACACTTGCATGTGTAGCTGACGGCTATAAAACTCTGGCGGCTTCACCGCGCACCACTCAGCGCAAACAAAACTGCGGAGCGCATAGAGAACTTCCGGCTATGCAGGCTAGCATGGGATTGGTTGACAGGGATGGTGCAAGTTTCATCGACTAAACAAAGCGGGTTGACGAGCAAAACCGCAGAAATCCAAATCTGAGTCGATTACGTCGTTATGGCCGCCTCATTCCCTCCATCAAGTATTGATTTTTTGTTGAAAAGAATTCAAATGAAACTTTTATTTTTCCTATCATCGGTTCGGTCAGTTTTTTTCCAGGAGAACCTAAGGTAGCCAGCGTTTAACTGCAGGAAAGCAATAATATAAAATAAAGTGCTGTACTAAATATCCATATGGCGCAACCCAGTGAAATTGCCATGCAATTTACGCGTTCGCTCAATGAAAAATGGAAACTCACAAAGAAGTAAAAGTGCCTAATCAGTTTCTATTAAATGGATCGGCAAGGGTGCTTTTTCCTGCTTGTGAAGCAGAAAATGCCACAAACGGAACAATGGGGTTATTACCGGCAACCTTTCACGCGATAAGTAGATCAAATTCGGCTTAAAAGACAAGTCACTAACAGATAACTGGAAGAATTACAACTTCTATGATTCTCTTTAATCCTCAGCAGGATACAGGAAGAAGTGTAAAACTAAGAATAAATACGTATAAAGATTCGATGAGAAAAACGATCCGATTGCGAGTTACCTTGTCGACAAAATACACAAAAAATCTGATGAAGCGTAAGAAAACGGAACGAAGTAAAATGACGAGTTCCCTTCGTCCAGCGGGAATGGACTGGTCCAACCGAAATCTAAAGAAAATGTTCCACCACCTAAGTTCAAAATTAGCATAACTACTTTGACTCCAATGACTCTGAATATGACGTTTTGCCTGCACACGTGTTTTTAGAAATGCCGCTAAGACACTTGGGAAATATCCCAAATGTCACCAGTGCCTTAACGTTGCTACAGGGGTGTTTACGCTAGGTGAAGCATTTCACATTCTAGTGAAGCCTTGACCTAATCCACACCTTACGTCTTCAGTACCTGTTTTTTGACGCCAAACTTGGTCTAAACTGGCAACGAGTGGTAACCATTTTTAGCATGCCGTGTTAATTAAAATTTGTGTCTATTGGTTCTCGACAAACCCAGTTCAAACTGATCAAAGAACAATTGCCCTTAGCAGGATATCTAACTATGACATCGCTGAGCATCTAAGAAGCCGTAATGTCCGATGTTTAAAAACCTATCCGCTCTCTTAGGCTGTACCTGCGCACCTTACCTTCCTCCCACAATCTTACTGAGTCTGTCAGTAGCTGTGCGAGCCTATAAAGTTCGTTATCCCTTGCGTTTGTCTACGACGCGTGCTCATCGTTTGCATAGGCACTAGCACCGGATTTGTAAAGACTTACATGTACTGCAAGTGTACTCTGCGGTGTAAATCAAACCTCCGCTCAAATTCAAGCAGCGAACAAATAATTTGTAACAAAAATTTCGGCATGAGAATGAATTAGCTAATTGCAACCTACGTACACATCTCTCACCGAAAAATCGCTCTTATTGCTTTTTGTGAATGATTGGAAATAACGAAGGGTTTTGAGAAGCATATCAACATTAACCTCCTCAATGACATTTTTTTCTAGACCAATTTACGACAGTAAAACAAAATCACTTGAGGGGGGAAGAAAATAAATACAAATAAATTTTACAATATTTCGAAAAAATCGAGGTGGTTTCGATTTCGTTTAGACTAAGACAGATTCATGGGCGAAATTTGAAAGAAATGGTTTTTTTAGCCGAAATGCATCGGACCACTGTAAGAAAGACTACCTGTTAATTTGTTTCCATTCTGTTGTTAGAAATATGAAAGACAACATCAAATTTGATGTAACGTTTGAATTAAGATTTCCATTAGAATGACAATGCTCAATTTGAATGTTTAACCCCACTGAACCGTCGCCATTATAGTTTCCGGGTTTTTTTTACTGGACATTAAAGCTGATAAGGCCTCACTGGACAGTAAAGTGAATATATCAAAATTTGATAATACATTTAGCATGCTCGACGAAGGGCTTAGAGAAGCACTACAGAAAATGGATGATTACATGAATGAAGAAATGGCATTAAAACAAGCACTGAAGCAACTGTCCGTTGATATGTCAGAAAAGATGGATGGCCAAGCTTTCCAGGCACTAAAAAACTACCTAGGTGAGTGGAGGGTTTTACATCAGGGCTCAACGCTAACTTTTCAACTTACTAGCCAAGTAGCTGGTGACAACTTAGATGTTACAGCAATTTCAGTTTGTTTACTAGCCAAACTGGCTAGTGGAAATAAAAGGTTTTATTTCGCGTTTAAACCATTATGGATCTCAAGATCGATAAGACAGAAAGAAACCATATAATTAAGACAAATGCATTTTATTTTTAATATTCAGCAAAAGTTTATCGTTGACGACAAAGTTTACCTCCCAATTCATAAGAATTGAGCAGTGTGCAGCTGGAAACTTTCTCAGGTGTCTTTTTTTCAAATCGGATAAGCGAGGTTAGTTTATCTATACAAAAGAGTTTCTTCTTAATATTCGAAACGATTTGGACAACTCTTTTTCTGTCATATATTTTCTCCACTTAGCGAAGATGACGGCACACTTGTATCCGCAAACTGATTCCGAGAACTTTCAACAGTCAAGACATTTGGTAAAGTCAGATTGTGATAAATTGGCTTCCTTATTGGAGCATTTTCAACGTCAACCTTTAACACAAACTGGTTACTCCGCACCCTGGAGGATGGAGCCAAAGGAGAGCTTCCGCCCCAAGTCCCATGCGGTCTTCGATTAATCCACATCTTCGTAAGAATTGAGATTTATTGAAGAGGGAGCGTTGTGCTCTTGTTTGAAAATCTTCCAGTTCAATGGAAGCTACAGAATAACGACGGCGCCTATTAATGCGTGAAACTGGCTGAACTGTTTTGTCCTTCGGGACCTTAGAAACGCCAGAGTAGTTTTCCGTAAACGGCTGTTCTTGTAAAAGTACCGGATTGGCTAGGTAATTTAAGTGAATTATTGCTTCCGCCGACCGATAAAACCAAAATTTTCGAAAAATAGGCGACATTCCCCTGAATAAACTACTAATAACGGAAGGTGAACTCGAGACACCGGCAAAAAGTACGAGCCAGAACATGGTGTAAGCCATTTTGGTATCAGCATTCATTTTTAGCAGAACGTTCACTTGCTTTATTCGAGTTTCATTCCATTTTCTAACTCCGATATAAGCCGTTTTTCCTAGAAGCAGATACACACCACCCCATACGATAATTAAAATCGCAAATACGATTTCGACTAATATGACGTAAGAACGCCTATGACTCTTATCACAAAAGCCGGCGGTACTGTCAGAATGGCCAACAGGGATGCAACTTTAGCGTATTTGATAGCGCGTTCTCTGGTAACAATAGCCTTGTACTACAAAAGTTTGGTTATTGCCACATATCTCTTTCAAGCAATTAAAACTGGGTAATAAAACGAAGCGCAGTATGTTGCATACAGTAAACTATTGTTTATGTAATGCATCAAACAGACCTTTTCTTCGCATAATACTTTCTGTAGAAGTAACCAGTCAAAAGTAATTACCAGATGCATGCACATCACACCCATTAAGAAATCAGTTGCAGCCAAGCTACAAAGCAGAATGTTTGAAATGCTTTGCAATTCTCTTCTAGTTATCACTAGTGAAGGGACAAGCGATCATGGTGACGGCCGGTCCAGCCTTCATGGGGATTGTGTCATCCAAGTCCCAGATCACCAGTGGTTCCTAAAGGCAATGAAAAACTGACCTGGAACCGTTTGAAGTACTTGTAAAAGTCCCATCTTTATCCATCGCCATTGTGCTCTTGGAATGCAGAGTTATCTTTGAGAAGGACCGATAGCAATAAATTCAGAGAGTGAGGTTAATGTTTTTAGTTTCATGAGCCTTAGTTTCCATCTAAGGCTTTTAATGCTCACAGCAACCTATATAGGGAAATTCTGTTGTTTTTCTAGGTTTATGTAACCATGGGATCGGCAACAAGTCGTTTTTGTTTCCTCTCTCTCAAAATAACAACAGGAACGTAAAACATCTGTTTTGTTTTCATTGTCCGGTTTTTTGATTGTTATTATTACTTTTTTTAATAGTTCATCCTGTGACGCGTATAACTCAAAGTAGTTGTAAGCTATGCTCACAGCTATTGCGACAAACCTGCTCCTCAGAAATAGCCTTTGTATAGTGGGCATACCATGAAAAGAATCAGTTTTGATCATTTATATTTTATGTTCCCTCAGTGTCATATCTGCATGAAAATGAAACGATCTCTTTGTTCTGCCGACTCAAAGAAGGCGCAAGTTCAGTTGGAAGAAATTACCATTGATATCTTATTCCTTTTGGTGTGTGATTAAGTTCAAAGAGTGGAGAGATTTTCCGGCTGAGATTTCCCATTTCTATCGACAGATAATTGAAAAAGTATTAATTACCTCAAAACCGTTAGTTCTGTCATTGTAAGAAGATCTCCCCGAGACTCCTGATTACCGGTATAGGCTACAAATTTGCAGCTGCCTTCTTATGGTAGATGGTATAGGAAATTCACAATCACTGCAATCATTGTTGTTCATTTATTTTTTCAAGATCAAACACAGGTACAAGTAAGATGGCAGATGATATCTGATGAATTTGCTTTCAAAGAAGCAATCGTATTAGTCGTAACAATTCTACTTCGAGATTGTGAGAAAATGCATAATGCGATGCTCAGCTGATGGTAACACAGAAAAAGAATGCTAATCGTTCGTTTTGCTTAATGATCATGTATTCCTCTGCTGTTTTTAAAACCACGATGCGACTGTATGGTAAACAGTAGGCAACGAAAAAGCTCACTGTAAGCCAACAAAACGACAAAATAACCAATAATAGTTTTAAACTCATCAAAAGACACCACCCACATGCATAAGTTCTACAGCTGGTCACAACGTTGTAGATCTGACTAACGCAATCAGTGTTATATTCTAACTTGACTTAAAAAAAGGAAAACAAAAAAGATCTGAATGAAGTAATCTAAACGAAACAATTACGAAACGAAATACTACTTACGAGATTTGTAAGCCTGATAGAAACGTAATACAGTGAAACCTCGATTTAACGAAGTGCTAAGGGACTGGGGATATCGAGGGTTCTTTATATCGAAAACCTCGATTCAACAAATATGTAGGAAAACAACCAAAATGTCCATATATCGAGGTTTGGTTAATAATTGTTGTTACTGTGTGTGTGTGTGTGTGTGTGTGTGTGTGTGTCTGTGTCTGTGTGTCTGTGTGTGTGTATGTATGCGTGTGTGTGTGGGTGTGCGTGTGTGTGTGTCTGTGTGTGTGTGTGTGTGTGTGTGTGTGTGTGAGTGTGTGTGTGTTAACTACTAAAATTGCTAATCAAGACACCCAATTAAAAATTGTTCTCGCGAAAATTGTCTAATTTTTTTCATTCTTTATTATTCTACTAAAATTGCGAATCAAGACGCTTAATCAAAACCTTTTTCAAATTGCCTCATATTTTGTCTTTCGTTAAATGCGCCTTTCATTCAAGAGAAAGAGCGAGGAAATTCACCGTTTCTTTTGTGCCTGACTTGTCAAATGTCATAATGAACATAAACGGTGTGTACAGTATCAAACAACAGAACAGTACTGTATAGTATTGCACTGTCGGTGTGTTTCGCATTTGCCTTTGGTCAGGTGTTGACATTTCTTCGTTATATCGGGGTATCTGTATATATCTGGGCCTCTGGATTGTTTTCGTTATAGCGAGGATTTCGTTATATCGAGGTTCTTCATATCGAAGCTGTGTGGCATACATTTTACTGTAACTTTAGCCAGGCTTAAAAGTATCGTTCGTTGTACGAGGACTTCGTTAAATAGAGGTTCGTTAAATCGAGGCTTCACTTTAAAAACGCAAAGCAACTAACTCGGGAGCGCATGGTCTAGATCATAATATGTAGATCGAACCCAACCCCGCGCAGGAGAGGCAAAAAAAAAGAAACACTAAACAAGACGCATTACAATCAACAAACGTTGTAAGCAAACTAACACGCACTCTCAATTTATGGTCATCGATCCTCTTCACGGATATCTTTAAATTTTACGAGGAGCGCGGTGTTGCATGATATAGTGACACTCAAAAATATTTCAGACTTATCCAGAATATTCATGCATCTATTAACAGCATTTCATTATGAGAGCATCGTTACAGGCTAAAAAGAACAAATTATGTTTAAGCAAAGTGCTGTGCAAAACTAATTTAAAGACCCCGAGTTCTTGAATTTTGAAGATTAATTCATAATTAAGGCTCGTTTAGGTATTCATGCGAGGATTCATCGTTAAAGAATGCACCTCGAATGTTCTTGATTGTGCAACCCATGATACGTAAGTGCGCACTGACATACGCGTGAAATGTTCAACAAAGCTAAAATTTTTTCGCGTTCGTTTTCCTGTAGCCTGGTGAAAGCCACCAAATGGATAAATTCATAGGACGATAATAAAATGTGTTTTCTCGCTAGTATTAATAATCAATTAGAATGAAAGAAAAAAGACATTAATATCACATTTAATTTTATGTAGATGAAGGACGCTTTCAAACAACTTCACCATGGTATGCACAAAGGGCACCTGGCTTAGATGCGACCGATGATCCACAAAACGAAAGACATGGTTTGAATTCGAACTGAAGTTAAATGAATTGTGTATTTCTAAGACTAAAGTACGAAACGGTTAATGGAGTCTTACAGAATAGCCTGTTACGCTAAAATGATATAATGCTAAAGTCTAGTTAAAATGAAACAGGTGCTACAAAAAAAGCGGTTGCTGTAATTTTGTAAGAAAAGAAACAAGAAATGTATTCTTCTAGAAACGTTAGTTATTAAGAGTTCTTTGTGGTTCTTGGAGTACGGGTAACACAGGGAAATGTTGTGAAATGAACTTTTCGTGATTGAAAGTCACGGAAGCTATTTCTTTTCGATTTGTCAAAATATTCTGCATCAACAAACATATGAAACATATGTATGAACTGCGGTTATGAAACGTATATGTGCACGATCCTTCGCAGTAAAGCGAAGTGCAACCTCTCCACTGACCTGAAAAAAATTTCAGGCCTGTACGGGATTCGAACCACTGACCTCTGCGACCTCTCCACTGACCTCCACTGACCTCGGCTTGTTAGCTCAGTTGGTAGAGCGCTGCACTAGTATCGCAGAGGTCAGTGGTTCGAATCCCGTACAGGCCTGAAATTTTTTTCAGGTCTGATTTTCACTATTGCTCAAATAGTGCTTTACTGCGAAGGATCGTGCACATATACGTTTCATAACCGCAGTTCATACATATGTTTCATATGTTTGTTGTTGTTTGATTTATCATCTACGGGTTTATGTCGAATTAATTTGATGGCCTGCTCCCAGTTGGCTTGTTAGCTCAATTGGTAGAGCGCTGCACTAGTATCGCAGAGGTCAGTGGTTCGAATCCCGTACAGGCCTGAAATTTTTTTCAGGTCTGATTTTCACTATTGCTCAAATAGTGCTTTACTGCGAAGGATCGTGCACATATACATATTCTGCATCATTGTTCAAAGCTCACCTAAGAAAACCCGCAAAACAGATACTAACTGAAAGCCTAATGTACCCTGGTGATCAATCCATCTCTTACCAATTCTCTTATTTACTTTGGGAGATATTGGGTAAAATTTTGTGTACGAAACTGCATTCATTTGTTTATTTCGTATAGGATTTAGTTATAAAAACTGAATCTCTTGAGGCTGAACTCTCTGTTCAAAATGAAATAGTTATGTTATGAATCAAGGTGGGGGGGGGGGGGGAGACAGCGCACTACCTCACGCAACGGGTCAAGGAAGGAGAAGAGTTAGCTATGATATTTCTATTGACCATTTCAATCGATTTTTTTATTCTTTATTTCCCGGAAAAAGTTAATAATTATACTAATTTCATAATAGCTGACTTTCCGACATACAGCGACACTTAATCGTTCGAAATTACTACTTGACTGAGACTAGCAGTGCTGCAGTCGAAACGGTGTTGGTGAAGAATAAATCGCCATTTTATTTTCTGTTTTAACCAGACCAGATTAAAAGACTGAAATTGACCAAACGGAGATTCTTTTCCGAAACTTTCCGTAGAGTCTGCCTCAAAAGTAAAGTGCAACTAGTAGTGCAAACTGGACGTGATCTTTTCAGCTCTCTAGAATTACAAAAAGACAAACATTATCGCAAAATACAATATGTTGACGACAATCATCAAACGGAATGTTAAAAAGCCTGCTTTTTATCTTTAAGATGTTCAAATTAAGACCATTTAAATTTGAAATAATCAACTGGGCAAGAGGACAGACGAGTGAAATTATCCCTTTAAAAGAATACTTTAGTTATAGCACATATATGTAAGTGGGGTAGATTATTTGAAAAGATGTTCAGGTTTACCAACATCTTTTGTTCGAAGAAAATGGTGCAAAACAAAAGTGAAACAATTATTGCTGAGTATATTTCATTTTGTAGCATAATGGACTCTTCAGAATCCAGCACTTGAGTTGAAAAAACGTTTTTTATCTCTCCTTTAGGCGTCTTCCCACTAATAAAGCTGGGCAATCAAACTTCAAGATTTAGGAACATTAAAATGATAAAGATGAAAAGATGAAAACGGAGTTCATGAGAGTTCCAATTAGCGCACACTTTTGAAATGCTCCTAATAAGCAGATGTTAGAAATATTAGCTATTTAACTCGGACTGCGTTTCTTCCATTTCCACTTTTATCGCTTCAAATCTCACCACAATGAAGGTTCATGTTCTTCTTAATTTCGCGTGGCTAACTTACATTTTGGCTTCATCTCCGGAAGGTATATGGTGAAAAATTGTGATTGTTACTCTAGAATTAAATATCATATATTGCATAAGTACATTCGAGTCGAAGATTTAATCATTTCCCAGTTTCATTAGTAGGATACGATTCATGGGGTTCCTCCTCAGAATTTTAAATCCATTTTACACAATCTAAATAAGAGGAGGTCATTTTCTGATCGATCCAAAACTTGCAAACGAAACAAAACGAAATCGAAGCGCTAACTCCCAAAAATATTAGACAAGTATAAAAAATGTTGTGGAAGAAGTTTGGATGACCAGGAGAATTTTGATTTTGTTCGTCTTTTTCGTGGTTTTTGATAATTTTATTGAGCTTAAGGGATGTGGAACTTTGGTCCATATCATGAAATTGTAACAAAACGTGATTCTAATTTTCTTTGCTAAGGATGAAAGGAAACAGTGAAAAAAGGAAAAGAAAAAAGAAGGTTTTTTATTTCAGTTCAACTTTCTCTTCGTTCTTTTCTTAGTAAAACAGAACAAGACAAAACAAAATCAAAAAAAGAAAAGTAAAGCGAACCAAAAAACGAAAATTTATTTTATCTTTATTCCTTAGTTTAAGCTTGTTTATTGATGGGTGCGTGCAGCAACAACTCCAGAAATTGCACATAGTTTGCCAAATAACGTTAAAGAAAAAAAAAATCAAAATTAACTCAACTTTCTCTCAGAAAATCTTCACACCAGGGATAACGAACTGGTTGAAGGTGATATAAAGTTGGTACCAGGCCAGGCCAGAGGTGCAGTGGCGAACAGACTGTGGCCAGGCGGTACGCTCGTGTATGACATCGACTCTAGTTTAAGTAAGTAAGTCGTACTCTTAATACTCCAACGACGCATAAAACGTACAAATGTCAAACTTTAACTATCGAAAATTATATTTAGCTACCACAATCATAAACTGCAAAAACTTCTTTCCAGCCCTCTTTAGGTGATAAATAATTTCATTTTAACAGCGAAAAAAGCATTTGAGAAGAACATATACATTTCATAGGCATGACACATGATCCACCTGTGCCATTCGCGAATGAAATTTTTATACAAATATCTTCTTTTCGAAGAATAGTTATCGATCTATACGCCACATGATGCTAGTTATGGAGTTTTAGCAATTCCAGTGTTGTGCTGAACTCAGTATAGTGTAGCTATTCGAGGTTGAGAAAGTGTCTTGACAGTGGTGTGCTGTATGTAGATTGTTGGATGGAAGATTGCAAATTTAGGATGTGATATGACTGATTGGAAGTATGACAAAGAATTTCTTCATAGTTACTTTCAAGGTGCTCCCATTGAACTAAAATTAAATAAACGAAATCTGCGAGGAACGACTTCATTTTTCTACTTTCAACTGTTTTCTTCTCAGGATATTCCGCTGCAATGGCCGTGATTAACGCTGCTTTCAACGCGTGGACAACACAAACAGAAGACTGCATAAAATTCAGACAGAGGACGGCTGATGATTACGCATATGTAAAATTTTTCAGTGGAGGCGGGTAGGTTATGGAACTTTTATTTAAAGGAACCTGTTTGATCATTTAAACCTTTAAGTCTTCCAGGTATACAGTTGCCGTTTGTTACTCTAGGTGATGTTGCCTTTGAAGATATGCATATAGTCTAATTAACAATTATTCCACTCGCGCGCGTTGGATATGAGATGATAGATAGACAACGAGGCGCGTAGCGCCTCGCTGGCTACAATCATCTCATATCCAACAAGCTCTCGTGGAATAATTGTTTTCTTAAAAACATTCAATTCAATATTAAATTTTACTAAATTTTTAGTTCCCTTTTAATTTTAAGCTGACGTTAACGCTTACCATATTTGTAGACTATAGTATATTGCCTCATATACTATAATGGCTAAGCCAATAAAAAGTCTTGAATTGCATTATCCAATGATCCAGTTTTTAATAATAATTAATACCTGATTTGAATTAGTCACAGAGTATTAATGGTGAAGCGTAAAAATTTTCGAAAGCTACTAACAAAATAAACGAAAAATTGAGATGACTTTCACCTCGCTAAAAAAAAATTAATTTTTAATTCTTTCATTCATTTATTTTCTAAGCTCAATTGATCAAAATTGAGAGAATTCAGTTTATTTAAATGACATTAGATTTTGTTAGACATTTAAGAATAAACACTAGCGAGAAAAACACACAACGTTTCGATGACTCCATGTCATCATTCTCAAGTGAGAAGAGAATGAAAATGAATAGTTAATTTATACCGTACGAAGGTGGCAAACGTAAAAAGTTTAAAATATTTAGAATATTTAAATAAATAATTGCGCGTGTTGAGTTCATAAATGTAAACTATTAAATAAATAGTTTCGCGCGTATGGAATCCGATTGTTTGTTCAAAGAGGGCTTCATCTTCTTTATGAAAAGCATTTCATGAACTAAACAGTCCAGTTTCCCGGTGCACTTTTTAAGTACGTTGAAATGCTTGGTCAGGTCGCCGATGGTTTGTAGGCCGTGGTCGTTCTTTAGATGTTTGCCGATGGCCGAATTACGGTGCTCATTAATACGTTGATGTAAATGCCGGCTGGTGTACCCGACGTACTCTGCATCACACAGATCACATTTATAATTATATACAACGCATTGTTGGCTAACTATAGGAGGTTTAGGCTCACGAACTCTGAGATCTTCACAGATTTTGCGACTCTTGAACACGGGATGAAGGGTGTGATCGATTTTGTTGCCTAGATCTGATAATTGCCTTTTCACTGCGTCAGCTGACTTTTGATCTTTAAAAGGCAAAACCACTCGGTGAACAGCATTTTCGTTGACGGATAATTGAGCTTGCACTCCAGGGTTTTCCGACCTAACTGAGGTGACAAAGTGAGAATTGATGAGGTGGTCGGGATACTTGAGGTTTGTAAACATCATCTTTAGATGATCACATTCAGATTTGAAGGACTCCCATGTGGACGACAGGCGGAATGCACGATTCAACATGGTCTTAAGTAGTGATTTCTTGTACCTTTTATCGACGTGGCTCTGGTGATGAAGCAGTAGGCCTGTGTTTGTTGGTTTCCGATAAACACTAGTTTCTAGTTTACAGCCTTTCTTGAGCACTTCCATACCGACAAAAGGTAACTTGTTTCCAGATGCTAGCTCCATGGTGAAGTGTATGGACGGATGGCAGTTATTTAGCGTTGATAATGAATCTTCTGCCGCTGGTACACTTGTGACAATAGCAAACGTGTCATCCACGTACCTTCTGTAAAATTCAGGGAGCTTGTTGTTTTGATCTAGTTTCTCTTCGATAGAACAGAGAAATGCGTTTGCCATAAGTGGGCCCAATGGAGAACCCATGGCCACACCGTCGGTCTGCTCGTAAAGATTGCCATCAAATTGTAATAGTTGATTCATAGTTGCAACTTCTAGAAGGTGAACCAGTTCAGGCTTTGTAATGCTGAGGTCGTGTGTAGTATTAAACCAGTTGTTAGCGAACGCCTTCTCAGCGATGATTTCGATCGTTTCTTGAAGCGGCACATTAGTGAATAGTGACGTTTCGAGGGAATAAGAGGAAGCAGTTACAAGGGAGATGCTGCAATCGACGTTTGACTAGCCAATCAGAGCGCGCCTTCAACGCTATCCACTGTTTTAGTATATACTATTCCAGGATAATTAGACAACAATGGCTCTTGTCCCTTTTTTTCAGGTGCTGGTCTTACGTGGGACGAACCGGGAGGGAACAACAACTGTCCCTAGGCAATGGATGCTTGTATCTCGGCACTGCTGCTCACGAGATCGGTTTGTTCCAGTTATCTTTTGCGGCTTTGGAACTATCATAAATTTTTTAGATTAGCCAATCTGCTACTCTATCGAGAGAGCACTAGAGCCTCTGCATAGGGCAAATGTGACCCGATGTGTGATCGTTTGAGGTGCTGTTAGCAATGTAAAGGATTGTTTGGGTGACAGTTATGTCTTTGGAGTTGTTCAATGGAGTATTGAAAGTTTGATTGAGAGAAACAAGTTGAGCAGATTTTAGAGTGCTAATAGTTTGTAGACATATTAGTTTTTTTAATGTTTATCATAATAGTCATATATCATTTAATTTTCATACCAGCACATGCCCTTGGATTTCTCCACGAACAATCGCGTCCAGACAGGGATCAATATGTCGAAATCAAGTTCGAGAACATAAGCCCAGGTACTATCTCCTGTTGATAAGAATAGTGACATATAGATGAAAGCAGATCAGAAAAAGAGACAAAGAAAAAGAATACTCAAGTCCAAACTTAGTCCAGAGAGGTGTGCCAGATCTAGTTTGACGCAACATAAATCTGTTCAACTATCGAATACATCGCCGTTATCATTTGTTATCGCCGTTCTTTTTAATTATTTTTATAAGAAAACTCATAGGAGCTCTTTGTTTCTGTCAATTCCAAGGAATGGAAGGCAATTTCCAGAAATCATACAGTGCAAACTCGTTTGGAACGCCTTATGACTACAATTCAGTCATGCATTATGGTGAGAGGTACTTTTCTAAAAATGGACAGCCAACTATCGTCCCGAAGAAATCAGGGGTGAGTAGCTTAATATAATATCCGGGCTTTCTGCCTTTTTTTTATTCCAAGAGCAGTGATATGAACACGCAGTCTTTAACAGTTTTTAAGTGATTCCTTAATTTCTTTTGTTAAACTTAAAGAGAATTATTGTCCAGATCTAGAGGAAGCACCATCTTTAAACAGTCCTTGAGAAACGAGGGGTGAGTCATCAACAAAATTAGACAAAGGAAAAAAAAATGTTGCAGCATCGGGGAAGACAAGAGCCAAATATTTTTTCTCATCATTGTGTTGCTCTTTTTCCGTTCTGTGTTGCTCGTTTGTTTATTGTTTGTTTGACTGGTTTTTTTGAAAGGCGACCGAGCATAGGTTTCACATCCCTTTAACCCATAAGTGTGAAATTATGAGTAGTTGTTGGAATTTATCTTAGATGTACAATTTGTATTCATGTTCAGGTGTACATTGGTCAAAGAGATACTATAAGTCCCACCGATGCAGAGGAAATGGTTCGGTTGTACAAACGTGAATGCGGGGGAGGTATGCTTGCATGCTCTGATTTTAAGTGAACTTGACCTTGTTTGAATCAGTGAATGGTTGTAAGTGACAATGAAAATAAATATATAATCCAAAAGAGAAATAATATTGTTTTGCCCTCACCCGAGGAACTGCGCGTGCAACTCCAAATTTTAGTGTATACTCTTCGAAGCTCTTTGAATCTTATATCACTCTACCGTATTCTGGTTAGATAGGTAGTTTGCTTGATTCTGTTTCTGAATTTTTCACTTAGCTCGCTTTATCAGTGGTCACCAGCAAGCTTTGATTTGCATCTCAATGTAAACGGTTTAATTCGCAAAATAATTAACTTCCTTTCTTGTGAAATTCGATAGACATCGAGAAGGACCGCTCTCTTAAAAAAAAAAACTTCTCTTTGCAATGACAGATACAGGTAAAATATTGAAGAATGCTGTGCTAGCGGCGATCGACATTTTGCAAAAGTGAAAGCGAGTACATCAAATAAGCAAATGCAATTTTCTCTCTTCTGATGCTTGTGATAAGAGTTTGTTCTTTATCTTTCTTGATTAGTCAAATGAGTTAGTTCGTTTCTTCTATTCTCTTCGTTTTAGATAATCCACAGACCAAGCCTCCGCCAGTTATTCCTCCATCTGCCGTTTGTGAGTAACTTCAACTTGCAGCAATTTAAAAAAATCAAACAAACTAAAAAAACATGTTCAAATTATGTAATATGAAAACCAATCCGTAAGATGAAAATTCTTGTTGTAAAAACTTTCCTTTCATTCTATGGATCAGCCGGCTCCCAAATCTCGTTTTGGGCATCGGTCCTTCTCTTATATTGGTTGTCGGCTGTGGAACAGCCTTCCTCAAGATGCCAGGGATGCTAAGAGCATTACAATCTTTAGAAATCAGTTAACTAAGTTAAATTTGGATACCGAAGTTAATTGCAAATGCACCTTCTACGCTTGATTCACGCTTTCTGCGTTATTTTAATAATAGATTTTATTAGCCCTTAATCTGCAATATTTTTAGCTTGTATATTTCGGGCATGTATTTTTTTTTTTATAAATATATTTTCTTAAACTATTTATTCATTTATCATATCATAGTTTCTACATTGAATTATTTTAGTTAGTATACATGTACATTTTTGTAACGAGCATCTTTTTTCTCATCAATGTTTCGTGTTTAAATAAAGTTATACTTACTTACTTACATTCGCTGTATCCATCCGCCGGCTTGTGAATGGTTAACTGCTAAAGGTTGATGTCGGTTTTTAAATTTTTGCATTAATTTACAAATCTAATGCAATTCATAAACCTTAACTTAAAATCTTTTTCATACAGCTTTCTCGTGCAATTTCGATGAGGACGCGTGTGGATTCCAACAAAGTTCGACCGACAAATTTGACTGGAAAAGAAGGAAAGGTCCTACACCATCGGGAGGGACTGGCCCAAATAAAGATCACACATCTCGAAATGGTTCGTAGAACTCAAAATTTTGCTCTCCGCGATCAAATTGCCGATCTGTTTTCTCACTTGTTAAAGGCTAACGTGTTCTAAACAGTGACTAGGTTGCTAAAACTTCTGTTGAACCATCAGTTGCGGTCTTTTTCAATTGGTTAATATGTAATTAACAATTGGATGAAGTTGAGCATGATAGCGATAATTATCAAGGCTAAAGTTTGTATTATCTGCCGAAGCCGAAGGCTGAGGCGAATAGCACAAACTGGTCACGAGGCCTTGATAATTATCGCTATCATGCGAAAACCGAATCCAATAGTTGTTTTATTATGCATATTCCTGAGCTGTAAAACTATTGTCTGTAGGTATAACGTCGCTTCTACATATATAAGATCTATTGTCCGTAGGTTTCACGTAAGAGAATGTGTAATAATATTAATTTGCGTTACCCTTAAGACACATAGGTATTTCCAGGATGATCTAAACAGGCGGCTTATTTTTAAGGCTACAAAGTTACTCTGTTGTGCTCAATACATTTTATAAAGAAATAAAAATCTCGTAATTTTTAGATTTTACTCGGGAAAGATTAACATGCTCCGAAGGCAACACCTTGAACAATTTCGCCGTTCATAAATAATTTCAATAACACTTCATGTTCATTTGTTATGTACATGTGTCTGATTAGTTTCGGGGTCTGGGGAGTATCACGTGGTTCCATTGAATTGCAGAAACATTAAAAAATAGCAATAATAATAAAAAATAAAAAAATAATAATAATAATAACCTGGCTCAAACGTTCAGATTTTTAACGAAGGTGTTTTCCTTGGAATGCATCTTTTTAAGAAAGTTGGTAACTTTTCGACCATTCGCTAACTCTGGTATGAGTAATTCGTATGTTTACATGTGTCTTTCAGGTTACTACATGTTCATTGAGGCTTCATATCCACAAAGGAAGGATTACAATGCCAGAATGTCCCGTACGGTTTCCCTTACTGGAAAGTCTTGTCTGAGGTTTTATTTTCACATGTTCGGGAGTAGCATGGGGACGCTGAAGGTTACATTAGGTAACAAGAGGATATTTGAAAAAAGTGGAGACCAAGGAAATGACTGGCATATGTTCCAAGGTCGTCTTACAGGATCAGGGCCTAAAAAAGTAATTACTTTTTCTCAGTATATTATCTTTTACTGCCTAATTCGTCTTCCTTAGGATCTAACGTGATATCGAATATGAGGGTTGATATGATGCGACAACAGTTTGAATTGCTAAACAATCATAAGAAGAAACGCGCGAAACCAAAGGTTTTCTTTCTCTTGCAGCTGACTTTCGAGGGAATAAGAGGAAGCAGCTACAAGGGAGATGCTGCAATCGACGATATTATCATATTTGACTGTTAGAGTTTAAGGCTGATTGAAATAAACTGTAATAATCTTACTTATCATCGCTTTGTGAAAGTATTTGTCTATCCACTCTGAAGCGCTTTAGAAGCAAAAACAAAAAAGACAACTATCTTAAACAATGAGCAATCGGTACAATCCGATATTTGATACGGTACCGTAGGAAAAAAAAAATACAAGAAATAGACGTTTTGGAACTAATCTTTTCCAAGTGAGTGTAATTGGAAACCAAAAGAGAAATGAAAAGTCATATTTTTATTTCCTTTAGGGATTTTGAAAGTGGGATTTCAATAAGACTGCGTTTTTACCGAGAAAATTCAGAGTCAATTTTTCGTTGGCTCACGCTAATGAAAAATTGGTTGCCAGAAGGCAAACGGATTCAAATCGAGCGGTTAGGGATCAATTGTACATATACAGCCGTAGTTAAGAACTAAGAACATTTGGCAGCGCTTCTTCTAAATGTTATCTTCATAAGTACATGCTGCTCATCAGTGAACCATTAAAGGTAAACAGCGGGCTCTATTGACTTTATGCAGCTTATGCTACAAACAGAACATACCTTACTTCGGGATTCCTTATGCTTAAAATTCATTTTTGTATACACAAAAGTCATTTTTGAATCAAATATGGGGAAATGGGAAGAGCTCAATTACCAAGTGGTCTTTCCCCGAAAAAATATATATGTTATTGATCAGGTGGAAGGTCCGTATTAGGAAAAACTATTATTATAGGGACTTTAAGCAGTCAGGACTACAACGCCACGGAAGACGTCGATTAAAAAATGAGTTTCTACTTATAGTTAGAGTTTCGAAAATGGCTGCATGAGTTTACCGTCTTACAGGGCGCCAGACCTCAAACTCAACATAACGCATAAAAGTAGCGTTGAGTTCCAAATGCAAATTAAAATAATTTGCCGCTGCAGTTTCGCTTCGCAGACGACGCAAATTTTGGTGATTTCACGTTATTGTTTTGCAAAGGACGGCTAAGAAATGTACAACGTTTTAAAACGCACGTGCTGGGCTATTGTTCTGCCAATTAGATTTATTCTCTTTCCACGTTCTCGTTGCCGTAGCCGTCGTGGTCTGCTTAAAATCCCGATATGCCTGAGGTCTTGGATACCGCTCGAGGCCGTAGGCCGAAGGTGTTACTCTAAGTAATGGTAAAGGTAGCTTAAAAGGCTTCCAAGCAAACTTTGGAACATTTTTTGATAAGTATCTGTCACAATCCAACACCTGTCAGTTGGAGGGGAAAAAGGGCGTGTACCTGTTTGAATATACAACACTACACGCACGAGTTTAGCAACCATAGCGATCTTCTCTTAAAAAACACTGAGAGGTCTTACGAAAAGTATTGCTTATTTTCAACGACGATTAATCTTCGAGGATTTACCTCTGCTTATATTTAAATGACACGGAGAGTCAGATTGTAAGTGATTGAAAAGTGTGTTTTGGAGTCAGTCTGCTTGTTTGTTTTCTGCAATGGCGTGTGTAAAGTTGTCTTTCTTCCACCAAAAACTTAAGTCGAATAAGACGCTTTCTTTAACTAGACATAAGGGGACTTAATGAGACTTTCACTTCAGCTTCTGTTGCGAAATTTAAGGGTAGAAATGTCCGTATTCAAGGGATTTGCAAACGATAAGTGAAAGTGTATTTATAGAAGATCTCAAAACTTCGCTCAACGTTTCACAATCGAGCTAATTGTTTCGGATAATTCAGAAATAAAATGAATGAGAGCCACTTTGGTTAATGTAATTGTTAACTGCAAATACCTCCCGTTTTCACTTTCTTTGTTACTTTTAGTGAAGGATTATGAAATTGCAAATGGTTTTTAGGCCGCGCTTCAATCTTTTTTTAAACGAATTTAGTAACACAAAACTCAGTTAGAAATAATTTTTTGCGCAAAAACCAAAGTGATTTGAGAGGGAGAGAAGGAAGTTAGAGAGAATTAATGTAATTTACCGGCAAAAGGTCGTGACCGAAGTTTATGCTTGAAAATGCTGTCCAGCCGGTAAAACAAGATATATTTGTGAAAAACTGCAACGAAGCCAGAAATGTTCTGCAAAGTGACTCAACACGAAAATACTGCCAGCTCTCGGTACCAATCAGATCTCAGGATTAGTAAAGTACCGTCCACTAACAAACTGAGAAAAAATAAACGAATCTTACAACCTGGGAGTCATAGCCATCATTTTAAATTTAATTGTTTTTTCGATAAGTAGAGGAACTCAAAGATCATAAAGAATTCTCCCGAACATTGACGTTATACGAATGTAACTTGCGTCAATTTGTCGCATGATTTCACAAACCTGCGCCAAGCAATCGTTTTGTCCCTTTAGCGGGAGCCCTCCTGTTATTGGATAATAGCGAGAGCCTTCTTGTTTTCTGCTAGGCGCAAGTTTCACCGTGTGAAAATGGGTAAAGGAGTGTCTAAAAATATTCAATCCCATTTTTATCTTTCTTCTCTTTCTTCTCTGTATAGTTTTTCTTTTTTTTTTTTTTAATATAAACGCATTAAATGGAACCTATCTTTTTTTTCTATCAAACACTTTTGTAATATCGATGCCTTGTTGCTGAGGTGTTGTGACTTATTTTTCACGGGTTTATACGCGACGCTTGATTAAGGTCAAATGAAGGACGTGATCCGAAAATTTTACAGATAGGCAAGAATGTGATTTGAACTTGTCCCTATAAAATTCATTGCGCGAAAAATTTTGTTTAAGTGTACCTGAGTCATGAATCTTTCTCAAATTCGTGCGTGAAATGAGATCACACCCTTTGCTACCCTGTTAATTCTCAAGTTCATCGAATAAAATCAAGTTTGATCATTTTAACTTGCCGTGACTCATCCGACTGAGGACCGCAAATCATTTCGTACGTGAGGTATCGTTTATACGAGGCTAACGTTTTTGAAAAGTTAATTTTAATTTCCCATTTTTTTCTAAAGAACTTGAGAATTCGTGATATCCTTTGTGCAAAGCAAATAAAATAGAACAAAAGAGGGAAAGTTTTTGGCAAATACTTCCACCTTGTTTTGTAAAGAATTCATGAAATTAAATTAAATGGTCTGAAAACGCTGTTCTTTTCTAAAGTTGCTATATTCAAGCCATTGTAATTGCATGATTTAGCAGTCATTAAATCAACAATATAATTGAATTATATTGAAATAATGAGGGATGCACCTTTGCAAATACTTTTAAATTACTAAATGATTTTGTGAATTGAGTGAAAAAGCACAAAACAGGGCAAGGTTCAAGTGTCGATAGTCAAATATTGTTAATGGCTGTTTTTACTCTGAGCAGGTGTAAAAAGATTGATTCCTATTTAATCGGCGTCGATAATCACCAGTTTTATTATAATCACGAAGATCATCATGAAGGTTATCGTGTTTTTTAACTTCTTGTGGTTTGCCTCAGTTTTGGCCTCCTCTCCAGAAGGTATGGATAACATCAATTACTGCTGGCTTTGTTACCTTCTTTAACAGCAGCAGTATAGAAAACTTGTAAAGGCAAGTTAATGCACAATAACGTACAAGCCGTATAATGTGACTCACTGGAGGACTCACGGAATTATGAAAAAAAAAAATTATCTCAGTAGCATTTGGGCGTTAATTCATTCGGTTGTTCTTTCCACTGTCGAGCAACTTAAGATTGTAATGAGTTTCATGTCGTCCTGTCAAAAGAGCATGAATAGTAAAGTGAGATGGTTTGAAAAAAATATTACGCAACAACAACAAAAACTCCTCGTATCTGAAGTGAAAGATGATCTTTTCCAAAAAAGGGGAAGCAGAACTGCCTCGTGTGAATACAAACATTTCTATTTATAACAACGACAAAAAAAACCTCATGAATGCGTCGGCATAGTTTTGTTTTTAGTTTTACAAAGGACAGAATTCGTGCCTTTATAGGATAACATCGTGAATAAAAAACGTTCGTTAAAAACGAAGAAAACATTTTCAAAAAAAAGTTAAGACACCTTCCCTCTTATTCTTAGAGAACGAAACCTTTCTTCCCTTTATGATAAAAAAAAGTTTCAGTGATTACTCAAAACGGCCAACTCTGTGAATACTGCAATCGGCAGTTTACGCCGTTATTATCTACGGTTTACCAGAAACACCGAATTGCTAAATGTAACCGAGGAAACGAAGCCATTGAATAAAAAAATTTCAGAACTCACTCCGCCTACCTTTGGAAATAAAAATAGTTTCGAAGAACCAATAGAATTTAGCTCATACTAAGGATGGTCTGCCTAATAACCATTGTAAATGTTATTCTTTGCCAGAAAATTTGAATACCAGAGATGCCGAACTATTTGAAGGCGATATGAAGCTTTTACCAGGCCAGGCCAGAGGTTCAACGCCCGGAAGATTGTGGCCGAATGGGATCTTAGTGTATCAAATTGAATCAGATTTAAGTAAGTGATATAAGAGTACGTAACATCTTCCCCTTGCCTCTTCGGCCTCCTTCAACAATAAATTAAACGCTAACACACCAGGGCTCAATAGACATATTTTCGCGCTATCTTTGGGCAGATTTGCGTTAAATGGTAGTATTAGTAACATTGCCTATGTTGCAATTAGCGGATTGACGGGATTAAGATAAAATGTACGATACCTTACGTATTTATCCAACTTCAACTTCAACTTCAACTTTACTTTATTTAGCACTCAAGTTTTAGTTACAGTATTAACATAAAAAAACGGGAAAGGATACATATGTAAAAAATTAAAGGTAACAGTGTTCCATAGTTCGCGCATGGAGGTTAAGAAAACCGCGAAGTTATCGAGTGAGCCTCCATCTCTTTTGGATTCACATAGAAGAAACTGGGAGTAGGGGGACGGATTACTTAATTAAAAGCTAGAAGAATTGTGGAAGACTTAGGTTTGAGATAACTTGAATGATAGATAGTTTTAGCACTTTTGATTTGTGGAAACTTAGCTTTGATATTGCTGAGATAGATTAAAGTTTTTAACACTTTTGGAGAAAGCAAATTGATTTAGGTCTTTAAACTTGTATGGCAGTTCATGCCAAAGATCAATAGCCATAAATGATATCATTCGTTTGCCAGTATTTATTTTTACTCGAAACTTGTGAAGATTTTGTTCGACCGCATACCTGGTGTTAAAATTATGTACGTTAAAAGAGTGGTTAAAGTGGTTAAAGTGGTTAAAGAGTGGTTAAAGGTGGTTAAAAGTGGTTAAAAGTGGTTAAAGAGTTCTGGGAAAGCACCTTTATGCCATGCATGAATAAATTTGAGAGCATATAAGCGAGATATGTTAGCTACCGTTAACATTTCCAAGATATTAAGTAGAGGCAGTGCACTATCGGTATTTTTTCCAGATAAAGTTCCAAAGAACATTAACCTAATAACATGATTTTGCTTTGTTTGTATTTTATGCAAATTCGTCTTGCTGGTGCTGCCCCAGGTAACAATAGCGTACGAAATGCAAGGATAGTTAAGATTATAATAGATCTGCGCGCGTAAGTGGTTTCGAGAGGTAGATAATGCCTCAACTTAAAGATTACTCCTGCATTCCGTGAAAGCTTAGCGCACACATATGAGATGTGATATTTCCGAGTTAAAGCACTATCGATCATTACTCCTAAATATTTAATGCGGTCCTTCAATTCTAAGGAGTGGCATGATCCATCTCGGTTAGTTATCTTTATATTAACATTTATGCTCTCTTTCCTTGGGGATTTTACAATCATGTAATTGGTTTTCTTTAAATTTATCGATAGCTTGTTTATGTCGCACCATTCCTTGAGTTTTTTTAGTTCTACATTCATTTGCATTTCTAATGATTGTATATCTTTTGCAGAAGCAAACAAGTTAGTATCGTTCGCAAAAATCTTAAATGAAAGGAACTCAGAGAAATTAGGGAGGTCGTTAATGAATATCAAGAATAGGAAAGGGCCTTAACGAACTACCTTATCCAGAAAGTCTTCTCTTTCTCTCCCATGTATTCTAAACGACTTTACTGAAGAATGAAAAAAAGCCTTTGACTGGTGGCAACGAATAGCTAAAAGCCTAAAGTCACAAAGTAAAACGTGATATAGAAATCAACTTTACTTGCATTTTAACAAATGGTTTAGTGATCAAAGCATGCTGTATTACATCTGAAACGTCTCATGAATATTTTTAGGAAAAAGGTATCATTAGTTACAGCGCATTTTCCCACAGTTTTTCAATTTGCTGTATTACATTGGGATGTTAAATGCTTATGCTTCGTCACACCAGATAGAACCGACAAAACCTCTCATAAGGCGAACAAATCGTCCCTAGGGAACCTATTGGAGTTAAGGGCTGTTGTTGTCTTTCAGAACAAAAATACGTCTTTCGTTTTTGATAACTTTTTATGAAAGCTGGCCTGGAACTCTTATCTCTTACTCCTTTTTGTTAGGTTCTCAGCCCCAAGCAATGTCTGGAATAAACAGTGCTATGAGAGACTGGACGACGAAAACAAAGGGCTGTATCAAATTCAAGAAAAGGACTTCAGAGACAGCATATGTATCATTTTTTAAGGGTGGTGGGTAAGTCTACTTTACTTCAGGTCAACAAATCACCGTTTAGTATTGATGTCAAATCTTTGATTTTACTTGTATCGCCAGTATGATTGAATAAAGGCACGAAATTAGCATCAACGATTGATTTCAGAGGAAATTTCTCGCGGATAAGTCGATAATTTCTGAGTACGCTACCTACATTTTTCCAATACTGAGCAACATGGAAGGAAGTATATAAGTCAAAGTGAAATTCCGTGGCATTTGGCACTCTTCCGCAATATAAGTTTATAGATAAGAAGTTTGAATATATTTGGCTTTATTTGCAGAAAATCACCTCTTAACTCTGTAACAGCTCCGTATTTTATTTAACAGATGCTGGTCTTACGTAGGACGAACTGGGAGAAAGCAGCAATTGTCCTTGGCGGGTGGATGCTGGAGAAAAGGAACTGTAATCCATGAAATTGGTGAGATGTTCAAACTTACCTTATTGTCTTGTTAACTTTTCTTCATCCTGAATTTGTTTATGGTATTCATGAGCGACTTTCAGATACACGATATTTTTTGTGTCGCAACATTTGGTTTCTTTCAGTAACTTAAATGACATTTAAATCGAAAGAAGCTCCAAATCCGAAGCTTATCGACAACTTAGAATGATGAACAAACCATAATGTATTCAGCCACTGTGCAGGCAATTTGCTCGTCTATAGCTGCGGCAGCTTAAACTTCTCAAATTCTTATTCCAAAATTCTATCTACTACACAAATCACAAAGTCCTCTCTGTGTATTTCAGATCATCAGCTCCATATTCAAAATCGTCTTCTATTTTTTTTCCTCTTAGGTCACGCTCTTGGCTTTCTTCATGAGCAGTCTCGTCCCGACCGCGATAATTACGTGGACATCAAGTTTGAAAATATCCAATCAGGCAAAGAAAATAATTTCCGAATTTCGAACAGTATAAACTCGCTAGGAACACCCTATGACTATGGATCCATCATGCATTATGGCGCGAGGTACTTCTCTAAAAATGGACAGCCAACAATTGTCCCAAAGAAACCAGGAGTGAGTAGATTATAAAGAACCAGGTTTCCTACCATTTTTTACCTGAATTTATATCAAAGACGCCACTGAAGCAGACGTTAGGTAGTTCATTAATTCCTCGGTAACGTTTTATGAGAACTATGGTTTAATGTGACAAGTTATACTATCAATTGAAAAACAAAGAAACTAGAAAAACAGCTTTTCTCTTTCGGGGTAAATTAATTACAGTTTTACAAGGTTAACAAAACAAGAGGCGCCCTTAAAGCGGAAACACATGTTCGCCTCGAGTAACCTTTAAAGCTTTACGGAGAATTTTTCCTTTGAAATCGGCAAGCACCTCGACCGTGTTACAAGCGGAAATACATATCTAAGGCGGTCAACATCTATGATCTATTCAATTTTCAATATTAAGAGATACATCCTCTAAGAAACCTTATACCTAACCTGAAGGTCACAACCCAAGTCGCCGGCCAAAATTAAACACGAGTCGAGTCAAGAACTCCTATGTTTATCGGTTAAATCTTAATTAGAACATAGCTAGCAGAGCCGCGCAATCACATTCAATATACGTAAGCGTGCCCAAAATCCCGACAGTGCACGCTGACAGCGTCAGCAAATCGCTTCGCCAGAAATTTTTTTTTGCGCGAGCGGCCAATGTTAGCGCGGGGAAAAATAATATATTTCGCGACAGTAATGGATACAAACAGAAACTCGGCCTACTAGTCCGAAAACGAAGACAATGTTTGGACCTTTTCCCTTGGGCTAGAGTTCTTAAATGAGGCAGAAAAAGAGAAAAACAACGGAAAAGGAGACTCGGCATCAGCGCCGTCACAATTCGCTTCAACTGATATTGTTGTCGGTTTTTCGCGTCGGATTTGATGCACAATTACACCGGCTATGTTCTAAAACAATTGGTTCATGCTTTCAGCTGTACACTATCGAGTTATGGAGCACGTGGGAAGTTTGGAGAGTGCTCTAGAAGCTAGAGTTGCCCTCGGCTATCGCCTCGGTCAACTCTTACGCTTCTTTCGTGCTATCCAAACTTCCCGCGTGCTCCATAACTCGATAGGGTACGCTAAAGGATGAACCAATTGTTAAATATAACCCAGTTGTGTAAGTAGTATTTTTTACTAGAATTTTTACTACTTTTACTTTTATAACTTAGCCGTTGTTATTTGAGAATTGTAGTTTTTTTACCTTAATATGAATCAATGAAGGGGATTATTATTAAGCACGATTACAGTTAAAAACCACAACATCTTATTAGACGTCATAACTCTATTGAAAGACAAGATAAAGCACGCACTGTAATACAATGATGCATAAGACCCAATAATAAAAAAGTCATCATCGTCTATTCAGTAAACGGTTTAAACTCGGGGATAACATGTGAAAGTGTAGTGTGATCGTCCAGGTGAGAGCAGTCCTGAGAAGGACTGTTGTCGGTGGTAGTGACTGACGTTTCGACAACCTGTGCGGTCCGCACAGGTTGTCGAAACGTCAGTCACTACCACCAACAACAGTCCTTCTCAGGACTACTCTCACCTGGACGATCACACTGCACTTTCTCGTCGTTTATTGCCAAATTTAAAGTTCAAATTCATCATACTTTTGTCATTATTTTGGACAATGGAAGCTGTAGACGCTCTTCAGTTTCTAAATAAATATCCGTTATTTTATTCTTTCTAGGTAACTATTGGTAACCGAATAGGTCTCAGTCCTATCGATATTAGGCAGATGATGTTGCTTTACAAATGTGGTGAGTCAAAAGAGTCCGTTACTATATTAAGTTAAGGTTTATAACTAACGGTTTTTTCATATACACCAAAATGTTAAAACGTCTTCTTAACAAACGTAAATGCAGAATGAAATATATTGATTTCACCGGAGTATCGAGGGATAAGGAAGCTTGCATTGAGAAGTCAGCACTTCTGTCCAACAATCAGAGAAATATTTACTGTGTTAAACAGACTGCTAATTGTTATCTGTTTAGCGAGTCAAGTCAAACATATTTTTGCACAAAACCTCGTCTTAACTTGGCAGAACTAATGTTCTTTAATAAGTTGAATGGGTAATATTTCTGAATATTTCTTTTTTCTCTCAGGTGCTCAGCCACCTCCAGCAACCATTCCGCCCTCTGCATGTAAGTTTAAAATGCATGCACAGAAACAATCATTAAGGCTCTCCAAAAATGAATTCCATCTACTATTTAACAAATGGTAAACACCACAGCGTACACTATTGAGTTATGGATGCACGCAGGAGGTTGCTAAGCACGAAAGAAGCGTAAGAGTTGCTCGAGGCGATAGCCGAGAGCGACTCTAGCTTCTTGAGTGCTTAGCAAACCTCCCAAGTGCATGCATAACTCAATAGTGTACGCTGTGGTGTTTACCATTTGTTTTATAACATAACATTGATACATTGTAGCTAAAGAGTTCCCTTTTATTTAACAAATCTTAGGCGACCAGAAAAAACAAGCGCGCGCGTAAAAATAGTCTTTGCATTTGCTCACGTCAGCAGCGTAAACCCATGGGCAAATGGGGGACGCTAAATTGACCAATCAGAGCGCGCGCTTTACTTTGGTTATGTTATAATTGTCTTTGAATATACACAAGGTGCATTTTCTTGAAATAATTTTTTTTCCAGTACTTGTGAACTTAGTCATGCAATCGACTTAAAGAATCGTATTTGTTTCATTGAGTCTGTAACCTTACCAACCTGGTAGCCTTGTTTAGGAACAAAAAATAGTAAACTATAAGATCCTGGGATCGAGCACATTTAAATAAACTATTAGAGGGCTAATACTTATGTCTCGTCTTGATAATTTTCTTAAATGCAGCTTTTTCGTGCAACTTTGAGAACAAGTGTGGATTCAAACAAAACATAAATGACAAATTCGATTGGACAGTAAGGTCGGGCTCTACTCCATCCAGGAACACTGGCCCAAGTGGAGACCACACCACAGGACAAGGTTGTATTTTAATCAGTAGATCAGTTTCTAGTTTACCAATTCTAGACTTGTCATCAGGTTTGACTCGTCAATTCGTCCCAACCTTGGAATGTTGAAAGGTTATACGTGCACGCAAAATCTTTATCTTGAAAATTTTAGCGCGGTAAACAGTTTTCCGCTCTTTTGTTCTCTGATATCACTCAAACTATTACCTCTCTTTCTAACAAATTAAATTCCTAAACTTAAAATCCCGAAGAACAGACAAAAAACGATTACATCATACCATTCACCAAAGCGCTCTCTGTAATTCAACACTGAGACATTCGACCGTAAATCAGAAGGGAGGAATACCTAACGAAGAATTTGAATTTCTGCTTTTTCCCGTGTGTCAATATGATATTATGCCGGCATTTTGATGTTTGCAAGAGTTGATGAAGGACACTCTACATCTCTACATTTTATAGGAAAGTACAGTTTCATCGAAACTTCAAGCCCACGACGGAAAGGTGACAATGCCATAATGTCCCGAATGGTCACACTCTCTGGAAAGTCTTGCCTAAGGTTTTATTACCATATGTACGGAGCGGATATGGGCACTCTGAGGGTTAAACTATGCAACACGGTGTTATTTGAGAAATCTGGGGACCAGGGAAACAGATGGGAAATGCACCAAGTTCGTCTTTCTGGGAGAGGTTCATTCGAGGTAAGTTTTTGTTTAATTCTTTAGGAATATGATAACCGAAAGCCACATGTTTTATATTGGCAAAGTAGCATACGTAGCTGAGGCTGTCTGCGCCTGAAAACTTGAAGAGTTCTGAAAGGAGTCTGAAAATACAAGATAATCATAAGGAGACCTAACGTCCGCTATTATTCTCTTCGTTACCTTGTAGCTGACATAACTTGCATTAAAAAAAAAAATCTAAGACAATCACTATTTGCAAGTCCTGCTTCTGAGCAGCATGGATCCTAAGAATTCGCTAGTCTACTTTAAGGCGCGAGCCACTCTGTTAAACTTATATATCTTCCGTCTTTTTAATTTTTGATCATTCATTTATCTCTCCTTGCATGAAAAAATTGTTCTAATTTTTATCTCTTTCATTAATGTTATTATTAAGGTAGTTGTCGTTAGCCTTCTCAGTAATAGTAACTTTTTGCTGCTCATCCTATTTAAAATTCCGACAACCGATCGAAACCTGCTAAAGTCTTCATTTGTTCCGTTGTATCATTTTTTTCCTCTTTCAGCTGAGTTTTGAGGGAATAAGAGGGAACAGCTATAGAGGAGATGCAGCAATCGACGATATAACTGTATATGACTGCTAAGTCTAAAGTCAAAGCTCCAACGGGTATATTGAAAAATCAATGCTGGGATAAATGTAGATGATGGGATAGAAATAAAATGACTAACACCTGAGCTGCTCTTCTGTCTTGTGACTTAAACTCGTAAGGATCAATAATGGTAATAACACTAAGTTCAGTTTGGTCTGTAATCATACATGTACGAGTCATTTTATCAAAATCGGACGATTGCGAAGCAGTCCGATTTTGTTAACCAATTGATTAAAAACTATGACATAATTGGAGAAAAAAACTAAACACTGGTTATTTACGCCAAATGGCTCGAGAAACCATGTTGTTACTTTTTCGTAATTTGCATGTAAAAAGCATTACACAAAATCAAGACAGACGAAGTTTTGACAGCGAGCACACGCTATTTGTAATTTGCACACGTGTTAGAACTTTGCACTCGTGTTACAGGAATATGAATATTATTATTATTATTATTATTATTATTATTATTATCATTATTATCATGAAGAAGAAGAAGAAGAATGGTTTATTCGAGGCAGCATGGACTGAATTGCTCAGGTTTACAATGTATAGAAGGGGAAATTTTATAAATATAATTACAAAATTACTTGCATGCTTACAATAAGAATCCTACGACTGCGAATATAAAATTTTAGAATTAGCGCAGTTGAATTGCAAAAAAAAAAACTGCACATTTATCAATAAAAGTGTCACGACACCTATTGGTCTTACATGGCTTTACAAGGTATGGTCTAGCATTCCTGATGGATGTCCTTAGTTGGTCTCTCGTTGAAAGGAATAAGAGGATGCAGAACATCAAGGGGGTTATGTACAATTTTGTTAAAGTTTTTTACATAATTCCGTCCTTCTTTGCTCTAACGTAACGAGGCCTGAACGTACCAGGGCATCTGCGTAATGCACTTCGCAACAGAAAATTATCCTAAGAGCACGTTTCTGTATTCGTTCAAAACTTAAGCTCAGATATTGTGGAAGACTAAAATGAAAAACCTGGCAGCCATAAAGTAAAACAGATTGGATGCAAGTAACATAGAACTGAACTAGTTCTCCAGGTGGAACTTTGGCACGCTTTAGTTGCGCTAATAAATACAGGCGTTTGGCAGCTTTTTTCTGTCATTTCTCTTACATGAGAATTCAACTTAAGGTCTTAACTACTTCTACCGTATAAATTTTACATCCAGCGATTTCTACAAGTTCATAATTTGTCGGAGAGCGTGCAGAGGTTATCCTAAGCTCATTGCATTTACTGGGGTAAATTCGTTTTTAGCCAATCAGATGCACGTCATTTTTCAAGTATTATGTTACTCTGAGTTACTCTGTCCAATTACTAGCATGACGTGTACACTGTCCTAACAGTGCTCATTTCGGGCTGGTGATAACCAATCGCGTTCGAGAATATTGTTATAGTTTTGATTAGTCATGATATCATCCCTTTGTTTTTTATCGACTAAGAGCTTTTCATGGAGTTTGTCTGCCTTTGACCAAGCTTTTGTCTTTTGTTGTTGCCACCTCGTTTCTAGCTATTACTGCATTGTATTCACGGTTTGATGGGCAGCGCTTTCTTAACTCAAGAGACTGAATCTTAAAAAACTCTACACTACAAGCTTTTGTCTTGGAAGGCATTATTATAGTGTTTCCCCGCTGTTATTCGTCCATTACGGCTCTTGATACCAATTCAAACGTTGGAAGTTTATCAATTTTTTTAGAGGGTTCTTTAGCCCGTGGAAGAATCAAGTAATTTTCCCTGCGAGGGTCATTTTTCTACCTCGTTATCTTGATCATCTGATATACAAACATGACAAACATGGAATCGGAGTTTTGGTTGACAGGTTTATTGATTTCTTTCCGGATTAGAGATACATTTAAATACGGCATCCACTGCCTGAATTATCTTAATTACAAGTTACTCAACTCTTTAACGCCATTGTTTTGGCTCAGAATCTGTAAATTACTCCCGACCAGTAGATCACCTGCCAGAAAACAGGATTTGTCAACAAAGAAATTACTCCAACAATTCTTGCAAATTTCAACCAGCCTTCTTTAAGATGATATTGATCATTTCAGTTCATCATTTACGTCAAATCCGGCATAAGAGCAACTTCTTACGTAGTCAAGGTACAATATAAGAATTTTTTTTCGACTTGAAAAGCAGCACAAAAAAAGAACATTTAAAATAGATTTTCCTACTGAGACTAATACAAAATTGAATTCTTAAACGATGTCCAAGACCTCATTACCCGCTTAATATTCCTGACAAGAGAGCACAGTTGCTTGTTTCATGTAAGAACAAAGTCAACTTTAACAACCAAGAATCCCAACGGGAAAGTTCACTCTGATTGAACGGTTACAGAATTTCCATGTGAGGTCATCTGAAAGGCCAGTGATCGGGTGTTTTGGCAAGGCTCACTCACAGCCAAAAAATAGAAACCTGAGTTGTTGATTTACTAAAATTTATTTTCTATGTTCAATAAATTATAATCTTAACTGATATAGCAAATTATTTAATTCCACCCACCTAAAACAGGTTCCGCAGCTTCTTTTGCAATTAGGTATCATGTAATCAGGATTAGAGTAGCAGTAACCCTGTGAGGCCCACTGTCGACAGTATTGGTTACGATCCACACAGTCTCCTGTAACATAAATAAAGTGGTGAGGGTTAAAACCAAATCAATGTTTCTGTAGAAATACATTCTTACAAAGGCTCTTGAAAGTGAATCGCAGTACTATTATGATCCAAAAGTCTTATAATGTCTAAGCGTTGGCCAAATGGCAACAATGTGCTGGGCCTTCAGATAGTCTCCTTCGCACCCAGTCAGAGTTGGAAATTATAAACCTAAACATGGTAGTATCACTTTGAGTGAGAGAAGAGAAAACCGCAAACGTCGACTAAGAATCTCCAATAAATATTGGACAGGTTTTCAAAACCATCTGTATCTACATATATTGGACTTTCAAGGTTAACAAATTAAATCATTTTGTTGCGTTACGACTATAACCAGCGAGCACTAGAATCTCTATTAATTTCCTTGTTTGCAATAACTTTTTAAATATACTTTTCAGCAACAATGACTTTCTGAACTCATACAATGATATCAGGGCGGATTTTTTAACATATAACTAACAACTTAAAAGTCAGTGGTGGTAAAATCTCTCGGTCATTGTTCTCAGTTACTGAAATCATTGAGGTCCCAATTATATGGTCTCGGGTACCCGAGATAACCCTCCCCCAAGACAAATCTAGGGATCGTTTATATGAAATTTGGCATCTGCTAACCCCCGTTCGACCAGGCCAGGATAAATATTCGTGGCGTACGACAGGAAAAGAATAGCTGTAATACGCAGGGGCTATGGCTATAGCGTGCGCACGCATTTTTTGATGGAGTTGTCTCGTCTCGGGTGGGCGAGACAAGGTGTTTACATAAGAAAAAAATATCCCGCCTGCCAGAGTTACCCTGCCTGCCGAGGTGAGACAACTCGCCCCCCCCCCCTTCGCTCCCCCTTCGCCCCCTAATTATCTCGCCTACCCGAGACGAGATTCACATCCTCATGTCAACAGGCGGCTGAATTTTGAATTTTGTAAAGAAATAAGTGAAAAGTTGGCTTGCGCAAGGTAACTCGGGGAAAGGGTTGTCTTGGGTGCCTGAGACCATGTAATTGGGGCCAAAGACTGCTGCAGCATTCTATTCAGAAATAAATTCCTAGGTAGAGCTTTTATTTCACTAGATCAAAACACCCTGAGATGGCAAAAAACACTCTGATATCTGGCGTTGATCATTTTCTATAGACTTCCTTCCCAATTAGATGCTATATTTGTCCGAATTTACTACCTCCCAGCTCTTGGCAGAACTCATTGGTCCTGTTGTCAAAAAAAAGAAGCCACCATTATGAGACTCGGTAGCCGAATGCGAAGTGAACATTGTTGAATAATTATTCAACAATATTTCGACACTGAGTCCAAGGCGAATAGTTGTTTTAGTATAATTGCCCAAATGCTTTCGAATCCTGTTGTAAATTCGATTTAATTGATTTTGAAACCATCTGTTACAATTGTTTTGATTACTCGTATCGAGATAAGCAGCCAGTTACTACCAGAACTTAACAGCAAAGCTTCATATCTTTCTTTGGAAAAGTGTTACCCCAAAATTAGACGCCTCTTTTGTGCTCTTCACAATTGTATTCTCTTCTATTGCCCAACATTGACAAAACGCGAGGTAGCCAGTTTGAAATTAAGCGTCCCTGCTATAATCACCTTGTGCGAGGTGATTTTAGTGAGATATGACGCAATACTTAAGCAATCATACTAACATTCTTACAAATGTACCCGAATATATCGTGCAATGCAAATGTCAAAGCCAGCAGCTAGAGATCAGTGTTCAGCCACAAATTTATGTCGAGTAAAAAAGGCAGATATTAACTTACCTTGCGCACCACACACACGACAGCTCCTCTTGCAATACACCTGCATATATCTTGGATTTCTGTAGCATTCACCCCTTCTTGCCCAGTTTCCACAATGATAGTTTTGATCCTTACAGGGTCCTGTAATAAATAAGGTATTGGGAGGTCATGCCGTGTAACTGGGCTCTTCAGGTGCCATCTAGATGCCACCCCAGGACTGCTAAGACCCAAAATCACTGACTGCGCACGGAAAGGTGCCTCCACACTGTGTAGAATGCTAACAAGAATATCTCCCAGGTAAATCACTCTCGTCTCTGGTATAATGACTCGGACGAAGAAGTGGCGCAAAACGAGTTTAAAGTGTACCTTCTCCTCCTCCTCCTCCTCCTCCGCCTCCGCCTCCTCCTCCGCCTCCTCCTCCGCCTCCTCCGCCTCCTCCGCCTCCTCCGCCTCCTCCGCCTCCTCCGCCTCCTCCACCTCCTCCGCCTCCTCCGCCTCCTCCACCTCCTCCGCCTCCTCCACTACCTCCACCAGCTCCACCACTGCATTTATACAGCAGATTCATCTGCTTGATATCCAAGGCACTCGGACTTTCCCGTTGACCAATTTGTATCTAGGAAAATAAAATTTTAATCTTACATAATAATATTTTCGGTTATATATGTATTTTATTGACAATGCTTAGCATTTTAATGTTTCAAGTTGGCATTCTACTTTTTTGCACTCAACTTCCTCCACCACCGATTTATTTAACTCAAAAATGAGCTGTTTCTGAACTGTAAAAAGTCCTGTGTTTGAAGATACTATGTTCTATCATGGTATGTACTCACCCCAGCTTGCTTGGGTACTATCGTGGGCTCGCCATTTTTACTGAAGGCTTTATCGTCGAGATGCATTAAACTTCTGTAATCGTAGGGGACGCCAAGGGTATTTATTCTCGATGGCCCATACTTTGCAAAGTTCACCTTTTCGGCTGCAAGTTAAATCGACAAATATATGAAAAAGAAGGAAAGACAAAGACAAAGACAAATAAACAGCTTGGAGTACGTCAGTCCTACGGATAGAAATTTGCGACGGAGAGTCTTAACCCAAAGGGTGACGTGAATAATTGAGTCATTCTTCTGAGTCGAATGAGATGCATGTGGTAGCACACATAAAATTCAAGGTGCATCAGCTCCCTACAAGCCATTAGCGAATTAATTTCGACCGTAAAGCGCAGTCTTAAGCTGCTGCATACCATTTTTCTAAACCATCACTTTGTCGCCACAGCAATAGCACATAGATAGACCGGGATCCCTCCACCACCGATTTATTTAACTTCAGAGTCACACTTACCTTCAACGATGTTGTTCCAGTTAATGGTGACGTATTCGTCACGATCAGGTCGTGATTGCTCGTGATAAAATCCCAGTGCATGAGCTAAAATGAAACAGACGTTATCGCAACACAGACTAAAGACAATTCGAGAACATTTGTTAAAAAAAAACAATTAGAGGACATTTGCACTAAACGAGACAGATGAACGACATGCATTAAGATTCAACCTCACCTATTTCGTGTGCAACCTCTCCAGCCGTCCAGCAATGCGGAGCGAGGGAAACGTACTGCTTATCTCCTGTCCTACCAACTTCCGAAGAACAGCTGAATTTATGAAGACAGAAATATTTCTATATTATTTCATTGATAAATGTACTGTGGATATTCTGCCAAGATTGCTTTATCGCGTTGGCTAGCCAAATTCTACACAAAAATCGATACTGCAAATACGACTCTTCTAAAAATAGGACCCTTTCCCGGGAAAATAGGCTTTCCCTATAATGAGGAATCCTCGTTTGTCTCTGGATGCAATCACTTCCGATGTGGATTGCGACGTTTCCACTGCATATTAATGAGCTTCTTCAAATGAACGATATTTCTATTGTTGACATGTCGTATTGAAAACAATGTAAGCTCCGGTAGCAATGAGAAAATGGTACTTAAAGGTGCACGAGCTCATGGATTTTGATATTGTACTAAATGATACTAAATAGTATCACAAAAGGACACCTGGGGGCGTCTAGTTGTGACGATTTTGATCATACTTAGGGCAGGATTTGTACCAAACATTTGGAATCGATTTGGGTCCAAGTTTTCTAGTAAAACTATTTCAGGTCTATACAACGTACCCTCTGTGAAAATTAACATCAAGGTTTTTTAGTTTTTTTGGAGTACCAAACATGACTCTAAAGTGTAACTGGGCTATCGCCCACGGGAATCTGATATATCACAATTATAGGCGACAACAACTCTTTTTATCCCAAAAAACCGGTTCAGTGCAAAACCTCTTTACGAAATGCAATTAACGATATCAATCACCCATAACACGCGCTGGGAGTTAACCTGGCTGTCTACCAGCTTATTAAAATGCTACCCCCCCCCCAAAAAAAAAAACACTTGTTTACTTCACCGAAAAAAGACGGAGACGCACTAGCGCACACAAAAAAATTATTGCAAGCACCTTCCTCCGACGAAGAAGTAAATAAAGGCTTTCTCGTCCGTCCTTTCTTTAAATGTGATACACGTTGTACTACTCCACTGTTTCATACCGTTTACGATCGCCTCCAAGGATAAAGGATCTTTTTCTGATAAATTTGGTAAATAGCAACCATAGTTATCTGGTCACGCAAAAACTCTTCCCATGTACCACCAGGTACCGGAAAAAAAATTAAAATTATATTGTGTAACTAGCATGATTCAGTATCCATGCCACAGGTTTTCGTCAAATACGGTGGTTTCAATCAGTTATTACTCCTCATTACTATGGGCATCATTTGTCTCTTGTTAAGACGCATGCAATAATCAGAGATAGATGTTAGCAGGCGGAAGTTACACCAGCACTATAATAGAGATAATGTTTACTTTAACTTTTCCTACAATGTCTGACTGAAAACTGAGTTCATTCACGAGGATATGTAAAACTGCGAGCGTATTATTCATTTTAAAAAAAGTTCATTGATTGATGTATTCAGGAAATTACTTAGCTGCTGTTCGATTGAATAATGCACGATCCCGCCAGGCCAAAAAGAATCTTTTGAGGCTCTTCGAACGACGGCTGACGAATCAAGATCTTGTCCTTGCTGGGCGGCCTCTCGCTGTGCTGTGGTGATTATCATATCACCTTCAAACAGCTGAATGGCTTTGATGCACGGGCGTTTTACCAAAACAGTAGATATTGTACATGAAACGTTAAACGTCTATCAGCCAATTATTCAATAAAGCATAGAATTAAGGGTACATGTACTGAATATTCACGAGCTCATAAAAGACTCTGATTTTAAGAAGCTGTTCCCATTTGTAACAAAAAATATGTCCATCAAGTGATAGAAAATCCGAATTTCTGATGTCGGATCAAAACCCTAAGATAATGAAGAGTAAGTGGAAATTGTCTTTTTCAATTCTCATGCATGATGTACACAAATCATGAAATTGAAATATGATTTAAAAATCATAATCATTTAAAAATCATTTTAAAATAAAATGCAGCTATATATTACTAATCACTTAGAATGGAATCAACATACCAGCAAAAAGAATTATAACTCCGAATAAGACGTTTACAAGAAACCCCTTTACCATTTTCTTTCTTGTGATATTTAAAACATAAAGTGAAGTCCGATATGAAGTGTGATATTTAAAATTACGTTTGCGAGATAAACCATAACACTCTCGTAAACACAATGCGATCTGTCGTTTGCCTTTAAACAGGTGAACAAATTTAAGGCATGAAGTGTAGCTCGACAATTTACTTACGTTAATTTTCACTGCAGAAAAACTTTGCGGTCATCGTAAAAAGTATTTGTGGTCTTGAAAATTTCAATTATAATTTATTGTCTTCCTAAAAGTGCCAACTAGAATAGAGAAATAGTACCAACTAGAACAGAGAAATATTCTTGGTCACAATTCAAAATTATTTATCTAGTTATAAGGTCGCCTTTTAACAAAGAATTGATTTTTACTCATAACTACCAAAAACGTTTGTTTGAAAATAAGAACAGGGAACAATGCAAATCAAATACAAGTCTGAATTCAAATTTAAAGCAAGCTACTGGTTTAATCCTGGATATTATCAATCTTCTTTCTTTAGAAGTCCATAACGTCACTTTCAGTGACGCTATCCAAGGTTCTTGCTCGTAGGTAAGACCTTTTAGGACAAACATACACTGTACACAAAATGGTGAAGTTGTACTTTGATGGAAAGACGAGACTAACAAGTGAGAATAACAGGGATTATGGAAGTTGCCATTCCATAAGTGCTACATGTTCCTGCTCAAAATGCCGTAATCACCGGTAACCAAAGTGTTCTAGAAGAGGTTGAAATAAGAGCCTGTATGGACTTCAACTTCGAACGAAAACTATTTCTGTTTTCCTTTGAAAAGCTGCGATAAAGTTCGAAACTCTCTAAGTGGTGTCCTTTTTATGTCGCCGAAACGCTTCTGTAAGCCATTTGATCGATTTTGACGCGTATAAAGAGTACGCGCTACTGTATTGTATCTTTCAAAGGAAAAACAGAGATTAGTTTGAATTTTAAATCCATACAAACTCTTCTAGTCCGCTTTGGTCACCTACAGTTAAATAATGATACGCAGCTAATAACATCGACAACATCATTTTCGGTGTTAACCGACATCGTTAGGGCGCGTTAAACTACGCAAACGATAACTTAGCTAGTCTCCCTCGCGTCGAACATCCCACGCGCACCGATCAGGATCTGTAAGAACTTGACACTAGAAATATCACGGTCAAAAAATAACAAAGATCACAAAGACATTGTCAAATTGGATTCTCTTTACGGCCAAGGCGTCTAAGGTTCAGGAAAATAGACCACAGATCCCCATGGGGGTCAGAGAGCAGCGTGATAGGGTCGTGGAAAACGTGGATGTCAACTAGGTGTCAATTTTCTTTGCATATATTCAGACTCTGGAATTCCCGAAGCACGGTTTCTTTAAAGCGACATTTCACGATTCCCGCCTTTTAAAATCGCCAAATCCCGTGTCCCGGTCATAAATACAATCCCGAATCTCGTCCCCCCTTTTTCTTCAAAATCTCGAATCCCGGCCTTCAAATAAGCCAAATCCCGGATCCCGAAAAACATATTGGGGACCCTCTAACTACCCGGCCGTCAAACCATTCAAATTTTTTCATCATTTTCCGCGGACGGGCACTATGGGCCGTTAGTGTCTCTCCACGGATTAACACTATCGCGTCTCGTGACCAATATAAACCAGTCCGAATCGGATAAAATTTAGTGGTGAACTTTAAGGCCCAGGTCAAACGCCGTACTTCACATGAGCCGAACCTAATGACAGTTTGGTCGACTCAAATAATTAAGAACGCCTGTTTGAGTGGAACGTCGAACTTAATTCAGTCGAACCGAACTGCTAGACTAAACAAATAACATAAGCGGTCTTGTTAGTCAATTGTATTTCAAGGTAAAGTCAAAATGGCGCCTTTTTCGTGACTTCTTTCCCTTCCCGCCATTTCCTCCGACAGCATGTGTTGAGCGCTGTGTGCCTTGCTCGAAGGCTTCTTTCGAGCAAGGCACAAAATATGCAACAAACTTTCCAGCTTTCCAGCCTGGAATATCGTCGTTTTCTTCTGGAAGTGAGCATTTGCGGCACAACGGCTCTTTACAACGAAGGCAGCGATATTTCGTCGTCAAACACGACATACAAGAATCTTCATCATCTTCAACACCAGCGCGATAGGCAGCCATGTTGGAAAAAGACTGTGAAAGAGGCTCATTCATACATTTAAGGCTAATTCATACCTTAACATGACTTAACTTTGATTATCGTTTAATTATGCGTTCGGTTCGACTCATGCGAAGATCGGCGTTTGACCCAAAGTCATTCTTCAGGCGTTCTTCACGGCTGGCCAGGCGCGAAGAACGCCTCAGCCGCTCCAAATAAAATTAGTCGAACTTAATTGGGTCAAACGCCGAACTTCACATGAGCCTAATTGGTTGAATTAGGTTCGGCTCATGTGAAGTACGGCGTTTGACCAGGGCCTTATTCCCCTCAGTGGGTAGTAACGATGTTGCCATTCTCGTGTCACACGATAGGTTTTAATTAAACGCAATATCGAGTTAAGAAAGATCTTGGCCATCTCCACCTGCATAAACGTTCAGTATCTTCATTCCCTATCAACAACAACAACAACAACAATAACAATCATTATTTCCACTCGTGTTTTTGTCAAGTTAAAAAACAATATTGAAAATAAAAAGAGTATTGGCTATCTGGAATAACCATAGGGACTAGCGGAGCCAGGTACTCAGTAGACAACAACATTGAATAAAAATAAATTACTGATCAGCAACAACATTATAGCATCAAATACATATTATACAAAATAATTTATATCAAGGCCTACAAAGGTCGACAGAATTTAACGAACAAATAATTAACCATGCAGATAATTTGGGAAAAGACAGAATTGCAATCTAAGATGATATAAATACATATCTCTGATAATAATTCAAAACGAGATCGTATTTTACTGATTCCTTATATTTTGAAAGACTTTTCACTCATAGACTTCCATACTGTAGGACCTTTAAATCTTATATTGAACATGCCATGATTTGTTCTTGCTTCAGGTAAAGTTGAAGTACCTGATAGCAATCTTTTTGCGAACTCTTTTCGCGGGAAAGTCCTCAGCCGGAGTATGCGCGTCTTTTAACTTGTTCTTTCCTCTTCCTCAAGACAGGTTTGTGTCAGAAGGAAAAAAAGGAAACGGCACATATGACATTTCACAACGTAGGTTTTGAAAGATTATACCGAAGTTCTAAAATCTTTGTTACACGTAATAATTTGGATATATCAACAAAGTTGAAATGGTAAATTAGCCACCGTAATGATTACAAAAGCTGACGTTTCGAGCGTTAGCCCTTCGTCGGAGCGAAGGCCTTCGTCGGAGCGAAGGCCTTCGTCGGAGCGAAGGCCTTCGTCGGAGCGAA
Organism: Stylophora pistillata; assembly: GCF_964205215.1. Classification (NCBI taxonomy): domain Eukaryota; kingdom Metazoa; phylum Cnidaria; class Anthozoa; order Scleractinia; family Pocilloporidae; genus Stylophora; species Stylophora pistillata. The sequence goes on from NC_142519.1 coordinate 1,730,860, forward strand.
GCCCTTCGTCGGAGCGATGGCCTTTCGCCATTCGCTCCGACGAAGGGCTAACGCTCGAAACGTCAGCTTTTGTAATCATTACGGTGGCTAATTTACCATTTCAACTTTGTTGATATATCCAAATTATTTCGTTACTCCCACCCACGCAGCCCCAAACAGTTTCTTTCGAAACTATCAGCCTTTATTCTTTGTTACACGGTTTTGCATCCCTTTGTGCTCTTTCGTCTTTAATACTTGCCTTCTATCAGTTGCTGAAGAAAAGAAGAAATATATCATGTAATAAAAAATCTACTTCCTGCTTCTCATACAGCAGAATCATTAGGCAATGATGAAAAAGCAAAACCGACTGGTAGTTGACATGTAGGAGTGAAACTTCCAGCTAACATTCCACGTTTGCACACCCTCTATGCGTGACTAGAGAATATACTCAAGGAAAAATGAATCTAGTTATTTTTATCTTTTCGTATACTTTCTGCCTCTCAACGTCCTCATTCTAATGGCAAACTATTCTTCAGCAATAAATTATAACATGAGGTTTCCATCCTCCATAGTTGAATATTATGGATTTTTACCTGAAACTTTTGAAGACTTCGGGCTCCCCACTTTCTATAAACAGTCGACAAAAACATCATTTGGTCACATCGTTTGTGCAAATATGGACTTTGAGAACAGCGATGATTAAATCACTGTGATCGTACCTCACAAGAAAGTTGTAAAAGAAATGGTTTCTTCCCCTTTTTTCCATGGAATTCGTTTTCCGATTTACAGTAATTTTATAATAACAAAGATGCACGTTTCTTGCAGGATATAAAAACGTATAAAAAAGAGATTAGAGAACAGGAAAAGTATTTTATGGGTGTACCATAACAAAAAAGAATACCTTTCGATTCTTTTCAGTATCACTCACAATTATCGCGTCTGAAAAAGATTAAGAGATGTGTAACAGTCATCTAGAGATCGTGGAGCCAACGATAGATCTTCACCAGTTTAATGGAGAACACTTTGCTTTGTGACTGTGTGAACGTTAGTATTGTTGCTTCTATATCTATGTTTAATATGGTTAATTTTAATTGAAGAATCCTTCAAATACTAATATAAGGGGAGAAGGAGATCAAGTTCGTCAACATTCCTAAGAGTACTTTGCTCAGCATCTTTTGATACATCACTTGAAGGAAAAGGTGACATAGCTAATAAGTGGCATGAAAAAACTGCATCGTTGTGAGGTTTATCGCATTACTTCAATCTCTCGTTACTCAATAGCTAGCGAGATTGTTCGCTATCTTTTTTCTGAAGTTTCAACATGAGGAAGGACTTATAAAATTTTGTCATAATTAGACGATACAGGCGAGCATGCTTCACAACCTTTACCATGGTTTTTTGAGTGAGCTATTCATAACCCAAAGAATGTATGATTCTAGGGCACCCCGCAATGAATACGAATATTGGAAAAAGCTTGCATAAAATGGGTTCAAAACTTCATCCTCTGATTAAAAAGATATCATACAGGTAACTTAAAAAAGCCAAGTAATACATGCTGAAAATTGTAACTTGCCTCGAATATCACTCGATGAACTTGTCTCGCCTGTATCTGTTCCTGTTGGAGACTCAACGAGATAAAGAAGCTTCTATAAGTCTTCTTTCTTTCTTCAGTTTACTTTTCAAACCTACATTCTATTTTCAGTTTTGTAACTTGCCTTGAAAATCGCTAGTTGAGCTTGTCTCGCCTTTATCTGTACCTGTTAAGGAATCAATTTAGAAAAAGGAGCGTCAATGAGTTATCTTTCTTCGTCTAGCGAATTTTTAATCCCAGCGTTATATTTCATCTGTTCGTTTAGTCAAAAGCTCCCTTTTGGATAGTTTTTTAAACCAAATAAATCCCTGCCCAGAAGACAATAAAAAACTGAACTGTTTCTGAAATTTGTTTGTCTGACTTTCACTGATAACAAGTCTGGTTTAGTTGTTTTTATGGTAAAGTACTTGTACTTAGGTCATTTCATTCAATTCATATGCACGTACTAGATGCGGTACTTGTAGTCAGTGATGAAAAAGCTGAAAACAAGAAAATAAAGCAATGATTTGCAAACCATAACTATCACAGAAGGCTTAAGTACTTATGTACTTCTTGTGGTGTGTAGTCTGTAATAGTTCGGTCAAAGCAGTTTTATGAACAGATTTGAAAAACATCAAAAAGGCCTTCAAAGGCAACAATATTCTCTTAAACCAGCAGTAGTCTTCTAAAAAAAAAAACGGTGACAACCGATATAAACTGGTAATAATAATAATAATAATAATAATAAATAGATGCTTATAGGGCGCATTTCTAATCTCAATGCGCCTAACAACAGATTATTAAGAAATAGGAAATAAGTAATTAATTAACAGTAATGTTTTGAAACAAAAATGTCTTTAGCTTAGTTTTGAATGTTTCTACTGTTTCCGCTCTTTTAATATATTCGGGAATTGAGTTCCATAGTTTCGGTGCAGATACTGAAAAAGCGCGTCCACCATAGGAATTGGATTTAAGAGGTGGGATGCATAAATGTGAGCGAGTTGATCTCAGTGTTCTTGATGGGTGGTATTCTTGTATAAGAGGTTCTAAATAACTAGTAGATTGCTCATTTAAGATCTTATAAGTTATAAGTAATATCTTAAAATTAACTCTTGCTTCGATTGGCAGCCAATGTAGGTTCTTTAAAATAGGTGTGATATGGTCAGTGTTTCGTGTTCCGGTTATCATACGAGTAGCGATATTCTGGATCCTCTGTAATTTGTTCCTTTGATACTTTGGTATCCCATATAGAATGGTATTACAATAGTCTAGTCTAGAAATTACAAGGCAGTTGACTAGCATCTTTAACGCATCATTGGGAAGTTATCGAAGGATACGTCCAATGGATCTTATAGCAAAAATGGCCTTTTTTGCATGTTTCATTGAAATGGTCGTTAAAAGATAGATTTTTATCTATTACAATGCCTAGAATCGTAGCTTTTCCTTTGATTCCTATTTCACTATGGTAGAAAAGGAACAACAGTTGCCGACAAGGGCAACTGTTTCAGTTTCAGTTCTTCAGGGTATGGTTCCTTTGATTTGAACATACCTGCAACGTCTATCACCCTTTAGATGATAACAGAAAAGGTATATCTATATATTTTCAAATTGCAACGTTTTTTAAACGTGTGTTTATATTTGTAATTCACAAGAGTGTAAGACATTTTTGGACTCCAGATACTCCCACTTATGCACACCTATTTGTACATTTCATTATATAAATTGATAAAGGCTGATAGTTTCGAAAGAAACTGTTTGGGGCTGCGTCGGTGGGAGTAACGAAATAATTTGGATATATCAACAAAGTTGAAGTGGTAAATTGGCCATCGTAACGATTACAAAAGCTGGCGTTTCAAGCGTTAGCCCTTCGTCGGAGCGAAGAGCTAACGCTTGAAACGTCAGCTTTTGTAATCGTTACGGTGGCCAATTTACCACTTCAACTTTGTTGATATATCCAAATTATATAAATTGGTTTAGGTGCGGTCATATTAAAATTCGGTCAAAAGAGCAATATCTTTTAAATTGTGTATCTTTACATTTATCAAGTTCACCCAGAATTCAGCACCAAGGTAACGCCTACTTATGTGGGCAGATGTCGAGCTTGTTGTTCTGTTCCGAAACTTATTCGACTTCCCCACGCAACCAACAACTTTCGAGGTGATGAAATACCTTATGGTGGCATCGGTTATCACTGGGTGGATACCATTTACCCTAATATGCCTAGCTAAGGAAGGCACATTAAAGGCTACAGCTTCCCCACAGCCACATCGAGGGGGCTTTATTCTATTATTGACAAAGGAAGCCACCTGACAAGTAAGCCAAAATAATAATTATGGCTGGTCAAATTTTATAATATCCAAAAAGTAATACTAAGAAGAATAATCATTACCTACGTTTTTAACGTTTGAAACAGTAATTGATCCGAAGAAGCTCTTCAACACTTTGTCGATGTCATTGCAAACTTCCTGTGGCAACTGAACAGATAGATGTGGCAGTGTCATAGGATGCTTCCAAGTAACTTGGCAGTACAACTTTTTTAAATTTTTTCCTCTACAAGGATGAACAGCTCTGGCAAGCCTACCTTCTCAGGAATCTGCATTAAATTTAATAGACAACATATCTTACGTGAGACATGATTAAATAAAAGTCATGATTTAAACAGGATTAATGCAAGATTTTGTTTTGACCTGTAATTTTCGGTTATTTCTATTTACTAAGCTTAGGGGTTTAACTTCCTATTCATGCACTTATTAATTTCGCCCTGTTTTAAATGGATTAACCTCATCAGTAAATATAAGAACTGAAGTATCGGCATATAGAACCGATGTATCCCATCCTAGTGCGGCTATGGGGCATACTATGAATCTCCATGACGAACAAACATTTATCAACTTTCTTTGTTCCCCAGTTTTACATTAGTAAACATTAGTAAACTTACCGTTTTGCATATAAAAACCAGGAGGGAGTAGAACACCAAGGCCCTCTGATTTATTACTAACTCTTGATTGTCTGCCATCTCTACCAGACGGTCCGTAAAATGGTAAATGTCGCCATCAGTGGCTGTGGACAGCTTCTGCCTCATGAATGCAGCGACAACTGCCACACTTGCGCTTGCATCGGTCATGGCATTTTCTAAAAAGTGATACCTGTCTCTGTACGTTTTAGACCTGTACAGGGGGACTAGTGTTTCGAATGGAATTCTCATCCATCTAGAAAATACCCTGCGAGAAAGTACATGTATATATGAATAAAAATTGCTGAAATTTCACAGTTTGAAGTTTACACTGGTAGATAAGACATATTTCAGTGTTCCTGCTCGTAAAAAGAAATTGAAAGCGAGAATCCGTGATACACTTTAATTACAAATTATAACAAAGCGCGCACGTTGCTCCCTACTAATTACTGGTGAGCAGCAATGGTTTATATCCATATATAAGTGCTACCGTGCTGAAATAACATGACACTGAAGTGAGTAACTGCTTTCAGTATAGACCACAGTTGTTGAATTGAAAGCGAATCAAACAACTTCTCTTTGTTGTAAAATGTGATCGGAATTTTCAATCTTGCCTTCGTTTCTTGGTAGGTGAATACTACTCGGCTAAAAAGCTTCGAGTGAGACAATCAGCTCGCAAAGAGAGCCCTATTCGATTGTATGGCAATGCAGTGTTTATTATGAGCATGAATGTACAACATTATTTTCTTACTTGAGTGTTTTTTCATCAATATTTGTTGTCATGATGGGGAATGTTCAGGAATTTTTCTCCCCTGGTAACTCTTGGTTCCACCTTTGATAGATATTTAATAATATTATTAATAATCGAGCCATTTGATAATACTAACGAATCCACAATTGTCTCAACATTTAAAAAAGAACATATGACAGTGTATTATCCCAAATCAAATATAGAACAAGAAACCACCAAAAATATGGATATCCATTGAAATAGCTAGGATACAAATTGAAGGCTTACTTGGTTAAAGAGGGCTATTGCAACTTGCTTCATTGTCGCACTTTTTTCACAATCATCCCAACCAAATGGAATGGATGTCTTGCAAACGGCATTCATTATCGCCTTCAAAGTAATTTCTTAAAAAAAATTATTCAATACAGATTAATGGAAAGCACACATCTCCTATAACCTAGTAAGGTAAACCTGGAAAACTATCAACAGTAATGTCGTCATTGTCTCAGATGGCACCTGCATATGCGAGACCATAGAAATTTAGATCAAAGATTTAGAATTAAATGTTTGTGATTTTGGTCTGTGGTTTGGATCGGTTGAAAATGTTTTTCTCTATGAAACCACATACTACCTGGTAACACTCAATTAATCTTCTATGCGGACTAGGGAACTTTCCCTTCAGACTCCTCCTTCGGCTATTCATTGATAAAACTTCCCCGATGGGACCAATGCAGTATAAAAGAAAAAATAGAGCACGACATACCTTGTAAAATATCTGTATTGCTAACAACAGAAAGAGCAGCTTTTAGTGCCGTCGTTTTGGCAGACAGTGGGCTCCAAATAAGACAGGTGGAGCACATTCACCAAACTTCTTGACGACAAGGTCATAATTGGCCTCAATGGCGTCACATGCGATGGTCATAAGACCTTGAGGGAAATTATTAGCCAGCAGATTATTTCGTTGCTGTTACTATTTTAAGTACATGTATATGTTATGTTAACATTACTACTCATCTTCAGATTTTCTTCATTATCCAGATTTAAGATTTTTCTGGTGGTAATGCATGCATGGGTATAATATTGCGCAGATAGAACAACATATGCCTTTATTTGTTTAAAAGGTACCTATGCGTAGATTACGCACGTAAGTCCTGAGTAACATACTTGTTATTCCGGTCGAAACAGGAAGGGATGTATAATCCAAAAGGATGTAATTCTGTGAATCCCTTGGAATGACACTTCTGATATCATCAAAGTGGATCGACTTGTTCAGGACCCAAACATCTGTGGCTTGCTTTCCAATCACCTTAAACAATAACATTCCAACAGATAAATTGATCTATAAAAATGAAAACTAACATAGATATTTCTCCACATTTTTACCAAGTGTAGAAATTAAGACTGCAAATCAAACTGGGTCGACTACCTGTAGAGAGTTGCAAATAATTTGCTAGTCTCTATGCTAATTTTTACATCTGGTTAATGAAAAACAAAAACCTTTGCACGTGGCGAGCATCAGCACTGCTAAGGTAGTCACTGAATAAGGTAAATGGGTATCGCAATATACTGGCAATACAAATTACCGAAACTGGTATCATTTTCCGCCACTCCTCGGGTGGTTTTTTCATGTAGGCTTTACATAGTCCATACAAGTATTGCGAAAGGAAAGGGTCCTTTCTTTGCTGGATCCATACTGCATCGCTTTTGAATGCATTTATTGCTGCTTGATGACTACTCATATCTTTGTTACTGAGAAAGTACTCCTTGGTCCTACAAAACAAGAGAAGAAGAGAGAAAGAAATTGAATTGAGGGGCGTGACACATGAGAGTAATATTTAAAGAGTTTTAGAATCTCTGGAAATTGAAACTATAGTATGGGAGAAGTCGTTGGAGAGCATTCCTTGCCCTTTTACGCAAGCCAGTAGGAAAGGATAGCATGCAGAAACAATGATGCAGTCCTCTTGCAAGGGTCCTTTTAGCTGAAATCTGATTATTGAAATGTAGTGTGCGCTCGTCTCAATGCAGAGCAACAGGATTAGTGCACTGCTCGAATTTTCCGGTTTTATTGATGTTGCAAGAGTAACAAGTTCTCGTTAGAAAAATTAAACCTCCATGCTTTTGTTTACAGATTAAGGCAGTTAAGTTGGATTCTTTAGATTTTGATTATTTAGATATTAGATTCATTATTGATAACATAAATCGCCTGCGTTCTCCTCAGTGAATAAAGTTTCCCTTATTTTCCGACGATGAAAGCAATGAGCAACCCCTATCTACAGTAATGTTTATATCAAAAACGCATTCGAACATGTTTAAACTTTGTTGGGAGCAGTTTTTGTAACTAGATATATTACTGTATGGATAAGCATTGTTAAAAATTATCCTAAAGAGCTCTTCACTCCTTCCGCCTTGTTATGAACATGTGTAAAGGGGGAATAGATCCTGGTTAAACAAGGGTTAGTTAGGAAAAGGAATGTGTCTCTCTCGTGAGCAGCCGTTGGTGGGGAGGAGCGTCGATCCTAAAAACGGCTGCAACGAAGAGTAGGGTAGATGAGGGTGAACGTGGTAGAACATGGCTAACCAAGGGTAGATAAGGGTAAACGTGGTAAAACATGAGTTACCTAGGGTAGATGAGGGTGAACGTGGTAGAACATGGCTAACCAAGGGTAGATGGGGGTAAACGGGGTAGAATATGGATGTATCAACAAAGATGAAGCGCTAAATTGGCCACCGTAACGATTACAAGAGCTGACGTTTCGAGCGTTAGCCCTTCGTCGGAGGGCTAACGCTCGAAACGTCAGCTTTTGTAATCGTTACGGTGGCCAATTTACCACTTCAATTTTGTTGATATATCCAAATTATTTTGTTACTCCCACCGACGCAGCCCCAAACAGTTTCTTTCGAAACTACCAGCCTTTATTAAATGGTAGAATACGGTTTAGCTAGGGTAGATGAGGGTTAACGTGGTAGAACATGGTCAATCAAGGGTCGATGGGAGTAAACGTGGTACAACATGGCTTAACTAGGTTAGAAGGGGTAAACGTGGTAGAATATGGGTTACCTAGGGTAGATAAGGATGTACATGTTAGAACATGGCTAGCCAAGTAAACGTGGTAAACGTGGTAGAACATGGGTTACCTAAGGTAGATGAGGGTAAACGCGGTAGAACATGGCTAACCAAGGGTAGATAGGGGTAAACGTGGTAGAACATGGGTTACCTAGGGTAGATGGGGGTGAACGTGGTAAAACATGGGTTACCTAGGGTAGATGAGGGTGAACGTGGTAGAACATGGGTTACCTAGGGTAGATGAGGGTTAACGTGGTAGAACATGGGTTACCTAGGGTAGATGGGGGTAAACCTGGTAGATCATGAGTTACTTAAGGTTAATGAGGGTGAACGTGGTAGAATATGAGTTACCCAGGGTAGATGAGGGTGAACGTGGTAGAACATGGGTTACCTAGGGTAGATGAGGGTGAACGTGGTAGAACATGGGTTACCTAGGGTAGATGAGGGTTAACGTGGTAGAACATGGGTTACCTAGGGTAGATGGGTGTAAACCTGGTAGATCATGAATTACCTAGGGTTAATGACGGTGAACGTGGTAGGATATGAGTTACCTAGGGTAGATGAGGGTGAACGTGGTAGAACATGGGTTACCTAGGGTAGATGAGGATGAACGTGGTAGAACATGGCTAACAAAGGGTAGATGGGGGTAAACGGGGTAGAACATGGGTCACCTAGGGTAGGTGGGGGTAAACGTGGCAGAATATTGAAGCGAACTCCTCGGTTGATTTAATTTAATCAGAACGATGAAACGGATCTACAGGATAAATACAAAATCCAAACACTAAGCAATACGAACAATTAAGCTAAACAAAACACAACATCATAGACTTACGATAGTAAGTTCAGTTCGCAAGATCTATTGGAGATGCACATGAGTTTTAGCGTCCGAAACGACCTCGCTGACTACCGCAGGTCAGCGGTCCTAGCGAGTCCTCGGTATGTGGCCAGCGGTAGTCCCATCATCCCCCCCAGTCCGAGAACTGAGAAGGGTACAACGTATCGCGTCGTTTGTAGGACTCAAGTGACCCATTGTCCTGTTTCGGGTTCGTACCGTTTGGGTGGCCGTGTAAAGCGGCGAGGACGTGTAGCGGGTTCGGGCGGCAGTTGAGGTGGAGTAATGGGCGTTGGGGAATTGTGAACAGCAGCTGCTGGTAACTGGGGGTCTCGGGGCTGTAGGTCGGGAACGGGGCTGTTATCCTGTGCCGGGGCGAGGGGCGACATCGGTGCTATGTCAGGGACTGCAGTTGGTACGTTGAGCTTTGCTTCAGTGGTTCGCTTGGACTCAGCAGGAGGTTGTGGTGGCACGGGGGGCTGTGGTTGTGGGGACTAGGCAGCACTGCTGGTGAGCTGGTGGGCAGGTGGCGGTGGTGGGCGGATAGAGGGCGTGGCTGGTGTATAGGCTCGCAGGAAGCGGCGGTTGCGTAGTGTGATTCGTCCGGAGCCGTCCACCTTGACACGATATTGGTCATGGCCGGCTGATTCCACCACTACCCCTGACCGGTCCCATTTGGTGGGGTTGGGGCCTTGTTGGTTCTGCAAGAAGACTCTCTCGCCAAGGGACAGAGGGCGGAGGGGGCGTGAGTGGGCTTTCAGAGACTCCGTCGTGTGAGTGATGCGTGTGCGAAGGGCTTCCTCCTTGGCCTCCCATGCTTGACGCCAAAGGGGTCTGATGTGCGGGTTCGAGAACTTCTCAAGGCGGTTTACGAATGAGAGGGAGTCCCGTAGGGGGCGACCGAAGATGATTTGCGCCGGCGACAGGTTGCAGTCTGGGTCTGGGGTGTTTCGTAGCTGTAATATGGCACGCAAGAAACGATCATGGTCAAGGCTGCCTGTTGGGCTTGTGTTGGACATCAGGAGGCGTTTGGCAGTTTTCACTGCGACTTCCGCTCTGCCGTTTGATTGAGGGAAGCTGACGGAGGACACACGATGTCGTACGCCCCAGAGGCGGAGGAACTCCTGTGTGCTCATAGCAGTGAACTCTGGGCCGCCGTCGCTCGAGATCTCCTCTGGGACGCCGAAGGTGGCGAAGAAGGAACGGAGATGGCGAACCAGGCCGGCTGAACCCGCGAGGGTGGTCCCAGCTGTTGAGCTTAGGACTTCCACCCAGCCAGAAAGGCGATCGCCTACGACCAGGTAGTGGCAGCCACTGAAGTCGAAGAAGTCTGCAAAGACGGATTCGAATGGGGATGACGGAGGAGATGATGGCAGAGGGGGGGTGGCTGCCTGTGAAGGTGCATTTCTGTTGCAGTCTGCGCAGCCCTCCCGAGTGTTGCGGATATCCTGTGACATCCCTGGCCAGTAGACGATGGCGCGGGCTCGCTGTTCCATGGAAGAGGTTCCTTGATGGGCTGCGTGCAGGCTCTGTAAGACTCGTTGGCGTAGGGACGGGGGGACGACCACGCGGTCCTGGTAAAGTAGTACGCCCTCTGCTGCATAGAGAGACCCGTAGATAGGCCGAAGGCTTGTCAGGGTGGGGTCGTTACTGGTGATTGGTTTTCCTTGCTCGACTGAGGTGAGGAGGGGGCCCAGGGAGGCATCCGCAGCTGTCTCTGTTGCGAGGAGAGACCAAGGGATGGCGCCAAGCTCGTGGGTGTCGTTGCGGATGGTGTTTATCAAGGCAGCCTCTGCGATGTCGGGAAAGCTGGGTGATCCAAGAGAGATAGTATCCTCTGTGCAGGATGGGGAAGGGTATCGTGAGGCGGCATCGGCTGCATGGTTACTCTTGCCGGGTAGGTGTCTGATCTCAAAGCGCCATGGGAGAGTGCGCTGTTTGAGGCGGAACAGGCGCGAGTTGGTAATTTCATCCAGAGTGCGGTCACCAAAGATCTTTACAAGTGGTTTGTGGTCGGTGACTATCACGAGGTTGTCGCACCCCTGTGTGAAGTACCGTGTCTGCTCTAGACCCCAGGCGACTGCGAGGGCTTCTCCTTCAATAGCGGCGTAGCGCTGTTCAGCAGAGTTCAAGAACCGGGAACCGGCCAGTGTGATTTTCCATCCCCCAGGGCAGCAGTCGGGAATGCCAGGGAGGCAACTGCAGTGCTGTTGAAGGAGGAAGTAACCGATGCCCCGCTTGGACCAGTCAGGGCGAAGGCAGGTGCGCCGCTGCATGTCGAAGATTTCCACCCCCTGGCGGATAGCTGTGATGATGGCTGCCTTGGAAGCTTGAAACGCTGCCTCGAGCTTAGGGGACCAGGAGAATTTACAGCGGGGGCTGAGGAACGGCTTGAAGGGGGCCACTGAATCACGGAGCTGGGCGTAGTTGGAAACCTGGTTGACCAGGCCAAACCAACTCCTGATGTCTGTGGTACTGGTAGGAGAGGGGAAGTCCTTTATGGCGTCGAGGTACTTGGGGAGTGGTTCTATGGTGCTATCAGACACTCTGAACCCAGCAAAGTCTACACTCCTCTCGGCGAACTGGAATTTGTCAGGGTTGAGCACGATCCCTGCCCGGCCAACGCGGGTGAGGAAGTCGATGGTCCTCCACCAGTGTTGTTCGAGGTCTGTGTCGAAGTGGACTGTGTCGTCAACGCATCGCTCTTTGCGCTCAAACTCCGCAAGGACAGCATCGAAACGGCGATTGTAGCCGTCCCCCGAGGACAGGAAGCCTTGAGGTGCCCGTGTGTAGCGCCAGCGGCCAAATGGTGTAATGAAGGTGGTCAGGTGGCGGTCAGAAGCGCGCAGAGGAACGCTGTGATAGCCATTCCAGGCATCGGTGACGGTCTTCCAGGTATCCTTGGGGATACGACGGGCGAGGTGGAAAGGCGACTCCATGGCAAAAGTCTCACGTTGACAGAATTTGTTCAGTGGCGAGATGTCCACAGTGCGGCGTGGGGATCCGTCGTGCTTTCGCGTGATGACCATCCTATGACACCACGTAACGGGTTCGCCGTAAGGCACACGCTCGATGACGCCAAGAGCTTCGTCGCGCAGGAGGTCATCATACACCCGTTGCTGCCAGTGGAGGGGTATGTTGGCCGGTGTGTGGCAGGCCTTAGGTGTGGCTGCGGGGTCAACATGGATCGCTATGGGTGGGCCCTCCATACATGGTAGCGCTCGATGAGGGCAAGTGTTGAAAGTGGATGAGGCATATCTGTCGAGAAGCCAGGCTTTCATTCTTGCATTGTTCTCTGGAGCACAGGGGAACGGCAGCTCGGAGGGACGTGGCGGTGTTGCTCCCCGCTGTGGGCACGAGCACGTTGTGTTGCGCGCGATGGTGGGTTCCGGGCAGCCATCATTGAGGGCCCTCGTAGCATTGATTGCTGGTGGGGGGCTGGGAACATGTGGCTGTTTATCAGAGGTATCACTTACAGGACGGCTGCTGGTAGAGTAGTCAAGGGATGGGAAGGTACGCGGCAGTAGACCAAGGTTGAGGAGTGAGTCGTAAGACAGGTACAGGTCCTTGACAGAGCTGCTCACATAGACCATCGAGTGACATGCTGTAATGTCCCCGCTGCTGGACTGTGTAGCGAGTTTTGCGAAGAATGCTCCCTCTATCGAGATGGGCGAGCGGTTAGCTGCTGATAGGCTGAGGCTGATGGGGTGTAGGTGGTGGCGAGAGAAACCGCACGCTAGGAAGTCGGATAACGACCACAAGTCTGATTGGGCGCCAGTGTCGGCTATGGCGGATACTTCAGCGTGGATGGCTGAGGAGGGCTTGGGGAGGTCACTGTCGGTCCCGCCAGGTCGGGAGAGGGATATAGTGATCGGGAGCCTTGGATGATCTCTCAAGCGGGCCCTTTTCCACTCCCCCTTGGAGAAGATGTGGTGGTCTAATCGCGCTGCGAATGGTTTGGTGACGGTGGCATGTGTGGTCGCCTTCCGGGTGTGACGGTTTCGTTGGGAGGCTCGAGGGGAGCCTACACTCTTGGTGTGGAACGCGGCTATCTGTGAAATTGGCTCCGTTGCTGTGGCATGGACCCCTGGGGCCTGGGGCGGGCGCTGTGGGGGTTGACGCTGGTGACGTTTTTTACGGCGATTGGCCCTGTAGCATTCGATGCACATGGGGTGGGGTTTCTCGTTCCAACCACGGGCTCCTTCTGTGAAGAGCTTAAAGGTGATCTGACAGCCGGGGCATGATGCTTCCTTCGCCCGATCCGCCTGAGAAGGAGGGGGGGCATGGGTGGGTGGCGATGTCTTTTGCTTCACGAAGGAGGAGACAGCTGAGAGCGAAGGGGAGGGGAGGGCATTGCGTGCCATCTCTTTAGTTTCTACCAAGGCGATGACCTCGTTGACTGGTTGCTCTAGTATGCCCGCTATGCCCAGCACTTCCCTCCTGATGTCAGAGTCGTAAAGGCCATTAAGGATGACGTCACGGATGACGTGGTCGGTGTAGTCCACCGAAGCACCGCAGGTGCACGAAGCAGTGTAGGAACAAGTTTCTGCCTTCCCCCGCACTTTAGCTGTAAAGGTACGAAAGGGCTCATCACGTTCCTGCCGCAACTGGAGAAGCTCTGTACGTAGCACACAAGTGGCGACTGGGATTATCGCTAAAGAGCGCATGGCGGCTAGCAGCCCAGTTAGGTTTTCAGAGGCTGCATTTGGATTGGCTTTAAGGAGGCTGTCCCCAAGTTCAGGTCCGGCACACTGGAAGAGCTGGGAGGGTGCCGAGGCATCGTTGATGCCTGAGCCTGATTTGAAAACCTCCCAGCGTCTTGTGAAGACATTCCACTCTTCTATCGTGACTCCGATGTTTACTTTCGGCCGCTCTAATTTCGGGCCACTGGTTGTTGTGGGCGCTGGAGGTGCTGTAGGCGCCGGGACGCGGTGGGCCAGGTCGTGATTTGTGATGAGGGCAATTGCCAAGGCCTCAGAGACGTCCGCTGTTGTGAATGTGCAGTCCGGCACG